>NC_083589.1:51251381-51551381 GCF_027579695.1 Neoarius graeffei
CTCGTTTCCTTGCGTCTTTCTTTCTTTTCTCTTTCCTTCCTTCTTCCTTTCTTTCTTTCTTTCTTCTGTTCTTTCTTTCTTTCTTTCTTTCTCTGCCTTCCTTCCTTTCTTCTTTCTTCTTCCTTCTCCTTTCTTTCTCTTTTCTTCCCTTTCCTTCCTTCTTCCTTCCTTTCTTTCATTTCTTTCTTTCTTTCTTTCTCTGCCTTCCTTCCTTTCTTTCTTGTTCTTTTCCTTCCTTCTCCTTTATTTCTCTTTTCTCCTTCCCCTTCTTTCTTTCTTTTCTTTCTTTCTTTCTTTTCCTTTCTTTCTTTCTTTCTTTCTTTCTTTTCTTTCTTCTAATCCTTCCTTCTTCCTTTCACTTCCTTCCTTCCTTCCTTCCTTCCTTCCTTCCTTTCTTTCTTTCTTTCTTTCTTTCTTTCTTTTTCTTTTCCCTTCTTCTCACTTTCTTTCTCTCTTTCCTTCCCCTTTCTTTCTTTCTTTCTTCTTCTTTCTTTCTTTTCTTCTTTCTTTTCTTTCTTTCTTTCATTTTCTTCTCTCCTTTCTTCTCTTTTCCTTCCCCTTTGTCTTTATTCTCTTTCTTTCATTCTTCTTTCTTTTCCTTTCTTTCTTTTTCTTTCTTTTCCTTCCTTTCTTTCTTTCTTTTTCTTCTTTCTCCTTTCTTTCTCTTTTCCTTCCCCTTTGTCTTTTCTTTCTTTCTTTCTTCTTTCTTTCTTTTCTTTCTTTCTTTCTTCTTTCTTCTATTCTTTTCTTCTTTCTTTTCCTTCCTTCCTTCCTTCCTTCCTTACTTCCTTCCTTCTCCTTTCTCTTTCTTTCTTTCTTTCTTTCTTTCTTTCTTTCTTTCTTTCTTTCTTTCTTTTCATTCTTTTCTTTCTTTCTTTCTTTCTTTCTTTCTTTCTTTCTTTCCTTCTTCCTTCCTTCCTTCCTTCCTTTTCCTTCCTTCCTTCCTTCCTTCCTTCCTTCCTTCCTTCTCCTTTCTTTTTCTTTCTTTCTTTCTTTCTTTCTTTCTTTCTTTCTTTCTTTCTTTCTTTCCCTTCCTTCTCCTTTCTTTCTTTTCCTTCCCCTTTCTTTCTTTCTTTCTTTCTTTCTTTCTTTCTTTCTTTCTTTTTCTTCTTTCTCCTTTCTTTCTCTTTTTCCTTCCCCTTTCTGTCTTTCTTTCTTTCTCTTTCTTTTCCTTCCTCTTTCTTTCTTTCTTTCTTTCTTTCTTTCTTTCTTTCTTTCTTTCTTTTTCTTCTTTCTCCTTTCTTTCTCTTTTTCCTTCCCCTTTCTGTCTTTCTTTCTTTCTCTTTCTTTTCCTTCCCCTTTCTGTCTTTCTTTCTTTCTCTTTCTTTTCCTTCCTCTTTCTTTCTTTCTTTCTTTCTTTCTTTCTTTCTTTCTCTTTCTTTTCCTTCGTCTTTCTTTTTCTTCTTTCTCCTTTCTTTCTCTTTTTCCTTCCCCTTTCTTTCTTTCTTTCTTTCTTTCTTTCTTTCTTTCTTTCTTTCTTTCTTTCCCTTCCTTCCTTCCTTTCTTTCTTTTTCTTTTCCTTCCTTCTCCTTTCTTTCTCTTTTCCTTCCCCTTTCCTTCCTTCCTTCCTTCTCCTTTCTCTTTCTTTCTTTCTTTCTTTCTTTCTTTCTTTCTTTCTTTCTTTCTTTCTTTCTTTCATCTTTCTGATTAAATGTTTAAAGCACTGACTTTTTTCCCTGCACCAGTTGTACTTAAACAGTACAGGATTCTTTCTGAGGAGCCAAATCTGGTTTTGGTGCTGAATTGCTATCAGGGAGAAATGAGTTATATAATATGTTAATTTATTTGACACATCTGTAAAAGTCATTGCTGGTTTATTAACAGCTGTATAGCAGGGTGCTGATGTGTAGTGCTGATATAAAATATTCACACTTTGTAAATGATTATGAAATGATTATATGATGTTTGTCCCATGCTTAAAAATGTAATTTAATAACTGGTTAATACATGGATTTAATTACATGGAAGAGTCTTAGACTGTTTTTTTTTTCTCCTAATACAATGCCTTGCATAAGTATTCACCCCCTTTTATTTATCTATATTTCATTCCACCTTTCCCATTTTATTAAAATACATACCCATGTAAAGTCCATTTCATGTCCATGTGATAACACAGTAAAATGTGGGAGAGTTCAAGGGGGTGAATACTTTTGCAAGCCACTGCAGCCACAGCTTATCAGCTTCCCAGGAAGGTCCTACTTTGAACCCTTTCTTACATTAAACTTGTAGGGTTCAACATAAAACCAATAAGAGTTCCTTCAGCAGGCCAAACTGAAGAAACCTTCAGTGTAAACATCAATGAAGCCTAAATGTAATATTTTTTTTACTCTTGGTTACGTGTTTGGTACCGTTGGCCAGCTATTTGATCCAATTTTATCTGCAGCACCACTAGGGTGCAGCAGAGTTGTTGCTTTTTCATATAAGCTGCTAATTTTATGACTGAGATATTACCAAATACGATTGGGCCCATTTTTTTAAACAAACAAACAAACAAACAAATTCCCTTCCCTGTATATCTCCTCTTATAATGCAAAGCAGGTCATAAATATCTCACACACACACCGATCAGCCATAACATTATGACCACTGACAGATGAAGTGAATAACACTGATTATTCTACCCACATTCACTGGATATGAGCAATCACACTCTCTGATTGGCTACTCTACTACTAAGCTATTAGCTCATATTGCTGGGTTTCAGTCACATGACTTTTCTTAGCGGTTTTAGCGGAAGTGAAATAGCTGGTGGTCTAAACGGCTGCCGTAGTGCAAACAACTAGCGATAATTTATCAGAGTACGCTCGTAGTCTAGAAGCCACTGCTGGCTTTAGATATATTCAGAAGATTGCTATGTGCAATGGAATCGACCCCTACAGTCTGGGAAAGAAGGATTTGTCATACGATCTCGAAAACTACCCTTCAGTCGAGTTCCCCGACATCTCGAACTATCTGGTGTTGCAGACGTCCTTCTACACCGCAAAACAGATAAAAGTGTGGAAGAGTATGGAGGCTTACAACTTTTTTGTATGTGGCTGGGTAAAGGACCTCGCTATCAAGTTGCTGCCGAATGAATCCTGTATTGTTTTTGCCCGTGTAAGGTTTTTTTTAAAGCTTTTTGTTCACGTCTTTACAACGAAGCGCTGCAAGTTGAAGTGTAAACAAACAACAGTTCGCTTGATTCTCACTTGTGTTGGCTCTTATCTCTCAGATAAATCATTCACAAAGATCATCAGAAACCCCTTTAAAGACCTGGATCTTAGTTAAACAAGACGGAGAAGTGATCACGGCGCATTGTAACTGTACGGCTGGGTAAGAATTTTGTTGCGGCCTTCATGCATATGGACTTTGTGAGGAGTGAGGACTAAACAAAGAAACAGATGGGGACTTTAGCCCTTCATGACTAAAAAAAGTAACGTAAAATAACGACACATAGCAAGAAAAGTCCTTGGAAAACACTAAGGACAGAGCTGAGAAGGAAATACAAACCTTTCACCAAGTGATCACTGCAAACTCAGTGAGAGGTTCAAAAGCCACCTTTCTCGACGTCTTTTTGTGAAATCCTGTGTTCGTTCACCATTTTTTATTAGTTCACGGGGAACCCTGAAGAAACTTTTATCAGTTTCATGGTTTGATTGATTCGAACAACCTAAAACAATGCAAGCGTAAGGAATTTTTCATGCAAGTAATGCACCTTCTCCATACAAATGCTTTGTCAACTGAGCTTTGGTAGACCACCAGCTAAAGTTTTGAATAATTAATGAGGTGGATGTGACGTCACATGAAACCCAGCAATACCGTGAGTAGAGAAAAACAAAATGGCGGAGTGTGTTGCTGAACCAACCAAGGACGAAATAAAAAGTCTACTCAAAAACAACCCCCCCCCCCAATTATCAAGGATTTAAAAGAAACAGAAATAGCTAAAATAATACCCCCCCCCCGCAAATATCTCATGTTCCACACTCCAGCATGTCAGTAACGGCACTGAAAACATGAGTTTGGAGCAGCCTCCAGACATGGCCGCTCCAAACTGCAATCCCCAAGTGTCACAGCGTCCTCTATCACCTGACGTCTAATTACAGTGCCTTGAAAAAGTATTCATACCCCTTGAACTTTTTCACATTTTTCCACCTTACAACCACGAACTTAAAAGTTTTTTATTGAGATTTTATGTGATAGACCAACACAGAGTAGCACATAATTGTGAAGTGAAACGATAATGATAAATGTCTTCAAAATTTGAAACAAATAAAAATCTGAAAAATGTGGTGTGCATTAGTATTCAGCCCCCTGTACTCTGATACCTCTAAATACAATCCAGTGCAATCAATTGCCTTCAGAAGTCATCTAATTCGTTAATAGAGTCCTACTGTGTGTAATTTACTCTCAGCATAAATATACTTGTTCTGTGAAGGCCTCAGTGGTTTGTTAGAGAACACTGAAGAACAAACAGCATCATGAAGACCAAAGAAGTCACCAGACAGGTCAGGGATAAAGTTCTGGAGAAGTTTAAAGCAGGGTTAGGTTATAAAAAAATATCCCAAGCTCTGAACATCTCAAGAAGCACTGTTCAATCCATCATTCAAAAATGGAAAAAGCATGGCACAACTGCAAACCTACCAAAACATGGCCGTCCACCTAAACTGACAGAGCGAGCAAGGAGAGCACTGGTCAGAGAAGCAGCCAAGAGGCCCATGATCACTCTGGAGGAGCTGCAGAAATCCACAGCTCAGGTGGGAGAATCTGTGCACAGGACAACTATAAGTCGTACGCTCCACAAATCTGGCCTTTTTGGAAGAGTGGCAAGAAGAAAGCCATTGTTGAAAGACAGGCATAAGAAGTCCCGTTTGCAGTTTGCTAGAAGCCATGTAGGGGACACAGCAAACATGTGGAAGAAGGTGCTTTAGTCAGATGAGACCAAAGTTGAACTTAAGATAAGATAAAACTTTATTTAATCCCCAAAGGGGAAATTCACTTATCCCAGCAGCCAAAGAATAGATCAGACAAAGATAAGGATAAAAATATATAGAACTACTACCTACCTAAAAAAGTAGTAAAAGATGAAAACAATAAATAAATAGATTAATAAATCAATAATGTACACATTTTGGATTACTACATGCATCCCCTGCATGTAGTAGATCCTGGCTTATGATATATCCAATATAAATATGATATACACAACCAGAGATATGATATGCACAGTTGAACATGAGACATGATATACATACACAGTCACATCCATCACAAAAAGCCTGATAAAAAGCCTAATATATAGCAGTACAGTATTTCATAACAGCAGTGTTATACAATCTAATAGCAGATGGAATAAAAGACCTACGATAGCGTTCGCTTTTACACACTAGATGAAGTAGTCTACTACTAAAAGAACTGCTGAGTGCAGTCACTGTCTGATAAAGGGGGTGAGAGGAGTTGGCCATAATGGATGCCAGCTTATCCAACATCCTTCTCTCACCAACCACCTCAACTGTGTCCAGGGAGCTCACAAGAACAGAGCCTGCAGTCCTGACCAATTTATTGACAGATAATGGCATAGAACACTACTGACGCCACTACTGTATTGTAGAACGTCTTTAGTAGTGACCTGCACACACACCAAAAGACCTCAGTCTCCTCAATAGGTGGAGGCGACTCTGTCCCTTCTTATACAGGGCATCAGTGTTTTGACCAATCCAGTTTGTTATTCACAAACTGACACAAATTCAATGTTCTCCCCCTGAATGCACACTGATACAGGGGATGGCGCCTTCTGGCGAAAGTCCACCACCATCTCCTTTGTCTTCCCAGCGTTCAACTGAAGATGGTTCACACCATTCAACAAAATTGGCAATGACCTCCCTGTATTCCCCATCATTTCCCTCTGTTACACAGCCAACAATGGCTGTGTCATCAGAGAATTTCTGGAGATGGCAGGTATGTGTGTTGTATCTGAAATCTGATGTATAAAGGGTGAAGAGAAAGGGGGACAGTACAGTACCCTGTGGAGCCCCTGTACTGCAGACCACCACCTCAGACTCACAGTCACACAGTCTCACATACTGTGGCCTGTTTGTAAGGTAGTCAGAGATCCATGTAGTCAGATGGCAGTTGACCCCCGCTCCTTCCAGCTTGGCCTTCAGCAGTGCTGGTTGGACTGTATTAAAAGCACTAGAAAAGTCAAAAAACATGATTCTCACAGAACATCCCGTATTCTCCAGGTGGGAGAGTGACCTGTGGTGAAGCAGGATGATTGCATCCTCCACACCAACACCCTGGCGATATGCAAACTGGAGGGGATCCAGCTCACCATTCACTAGGTATCGCAGATGGTTTAGAACAATCCTCTCCAAGGTCTTCATTAGATGTGATGTCAGGGCTACTGGCCTGAAATGGTTAGGCTCCCTAGGATGCGTTGTCTTGGGGACAGGGACTATGCAGGATGTCTTCCACAGCGTTGGAACTTTCCCCAGCCTTAGGCTCAGATTAAAAATGTGCATGAAGACCCTGCAAAGTTGATCTGCACAGTCTCTGAGCAGCCTGGAGCTAATGCCATCAGGACCAGTAGCCTTCCTCATCTTCAACCTCTTGAACTCTGCTCTCACTTGCTCATCAGTAATGGAGAGACTAAGGGGAGGTCAAGCTATGATGACATCGCTAGTTACTGAAGAGACAGGGGGATGCTCCAACTGCCCAGATGAGGATTGGAGGGTAATGGAGTTAAAAGAGAGAGGCTCTGCTGATGACGATGAGGGGCTAATAATGGATAGAGGGGGGAGGGGGAGTGGGCTTTGGTAAGCAGGGCCATGGATGGTAGTGAGGGTGGCGACATCAAAGCGGTTAAAATACAGATTTAATGTATTTGTCCACTGCTTATCACCTGCCTCTGGGCCCTTTCCCTTATCTTTGCCATGGCCAGAGATCGTTTTCAGGCCCCTCCAAACTTCCCTTGCATTTTTCCTCTGGAGGCGCTCCTCAAGCTTCCTCTTGTAGGTGTCTTTCCCCTTCCTTATTGCCCCTTTTAACTTTTTGGCCTAAATGCAAAGCGCTATGTGTGGTGGAAAACTAACACTGCTCCTCACCCTGCACACACCATCCCCACTGTGAAACATGGTGGTGGCAGCATCATGCTATCGGGATGCTTTTCTTCAGCAGGGACAGGGAAGCTGGTCAGAGTTGATGGGAAGATGGATGGAGCTAAATACAGGGCAATCCTGGAAGAAAACCTGTTGGAGGCTGCAAAAGACTTGAGACTGGGAAGGAGATTCACCTTCCAGCAAGACAATGACCCTAAACATACAGCCAGAGCTGCAATGGAATGGTTTAGATCAAAGAATATTCATGTGTTAGAATGGCCCAGTCAAAGTCCAGACCTAAATCCCATTGAGCATCTGTGGCAAGACTTAAAAATTGCTGTTCACAGACGCTCTCCATCCAGTCTGGCTGAGCTTGAGCTATTTTGCAAAGAAGAATGGGCAAAAATTTCAGTGTCTGGATGTGCAAAGCTGGTAGAGACATACCACAAAAGACTTGCAGCTGTAACTGCAGCAAAAGGTGGCTCTACAAAGTATTGACGCAGGGGGGCTGAATACTAACGCACATCACATTTTTCAGATTTTTATTTGTTTAAAATTTTGAAGACCAGTTATCATTTTCATTTCACTTCACAATTATGTGGTACTCTGTGTTGGTCTATCACATAAAATCTCAATAAAAAACTTTTAAGTTCGTGGTTGTAAGGTGGAAAAATGTGAAAAAGTTCAAGGGGTATGAATACTTTTGCAAGGCACTGTACATCACCTGTCTCCCATTCATCAGTAATCACCTCATATATATATATATATATATATATATATACACTCAGCTCTCACAGACTGCCAGTGCGAAGTATTGTTTAGTGTTCCGTGCCGAATTTTACCGAGCTGTTTGACTTCTGCCTGATTTCCCGTGTTTGACCAGTGTTCACGTGTATTCTCAACTTTGTCTTACTGTTTTCCCTACGTTGTGCTATTTGCCATTCGACTGACCTCCGCTCGTCCCTGACTACAATTCCTGCTCTTCATTTTGGCTCAGACTGCAGTTTCCAACGCGACCATTCTCCTCTACACTAGCATCCGTAAGTGCCTGCATTCTGACACAGCCCAGTTGGTGGCGGTAATTCACCTTTAAGTTGGTTTGCCAACCACCAAAAAAAAAACCCTAAAGAAGAAGAAGAAACTTCCCAAAATACAAAAAAGGCAACAAAATATGGAATGAAAGTATTTGATGGTAAGAGCGTATCTTTTTTATTTTTCAAAAATTATTATCGCATTTTTTACAAATTGCTCCTGTCATTTCGCCTGTTTGTTTACATTCAAAGCGGAAATGATTTTGTTGGACGTTTTGTATAAAGTTTCTATTTATTGAATTTGCTAAGAATAAAAATAAAAATGCTCTGTTTCTCAAAATCCAGTGAATGTGGATAGAATAAACAGTTATTCCACTCAATCTCATCATACATGGGTTATAGCCGACTCGGTGCTACGTGCCTCATCGGCTATCAGCTCATGTACGACTCGATTTCGTGGAATAACTGTTAAATATCTCATTACAATGGCACCTGTCAAGGGGTGGGATATATTAGGCAGCAAGAGAACAGTCAGTTCTTGAAGTCGATGTGTTGGAAGCAGGAAAAATGGACGAGCGTAAGGATCTGAGTGACTTTGACAAGGGCCAAATTGTGATGACTACCGTAGATGACTGGGTCTGAGCATCTCCAAAACGGCACATCTTGTGCGGTGTTCCTGGTATACAATGGTTAGTACCTACCAAAAGTGGTCCAAGGAAGGACAACCGGTGAACCGGCAACAGGGTCATAGGTGTTGAAGGCGTATTGACCCATATGGTCCAATCCCACAGAAGAGCTACTGTAACACACATTGCTGAAAAAGTTAATGCTGGCTAAAACAGAAAGGTGTCAGGAATTTTTTTTAATGTTTAAATTTCTGGAAATTTTTATTTTATGTATATACAAATTTTTGTCTCATTATTTTCTTATTGTTGTTTGTAGTTCTAAGTTTTTTTTAAACGCTTTCTCATCCAATTGCTTGAACAGTTTTTTTTAAATTAACTTTGATGATGTGATCATTAATGTTTGCTCTTTGTGGAGGCAAATTTGAAACTACAAAAGCCAAATAACATGCCTGACTATTTCCAACATCAGGGTTATGTGCACTTTGCAGTGCTTATAAATGGCTTACGAAGGATTAAACTTTCAAACAAGGAAGTGCATCCAGCTCTGTCCGTCAACACGTTTTAGAATTTCTTGGGTCATGTTTTTTGTTTTTTTGGTATTGCACGAGTGTTTTGATAGAATGTGCTTAATTTGACATGTTTGCATCTGGACACGTTTATGTGTTTGTATAGTGAGATGAATGAGGAGGTTTGAAAAGTGAGACTATAACCAAGTCTCTTAAAAGCACTCAAGTTTTGTCCCCAGAAATATCTGAGCTCTCTGTTCAATTATTTTCAATAAAGATATTGCGTAAAGCAGCAATCTCTTAACTCGAGACTGAACCTTGAAAGCGGAAGACTCGTATCTTGCCTCTGGTTATAAAAACATCTCTGTAGTCTCCAGGCCTGTTAAATCTCTCTGACAAATGGAAGAAGGAAGGCAAAATACTTTCCAGGTATTTTGGAGGCAAGGTTCCTCAGGTCAACAGGAGAGATTTGAGGAACCTTTAGGGAAGTGAAAATGGGATCTTTCTGTAAAGCGGAGATAAAGTGGATTCCAGTTCTGCGATGTTCTGCTTCCCAGCGACTCCCAAGCACAAATCACCTCCAGTCCATCCAATGAAAAACAGATGTTTCCAACCACCACTATGTATGGAGTCACATCTATAAAGTTGGTTGCAAAGCTAAAAAACAAGGTCTATTAAGGTCGAGAGCCGTAATAAAATTGACATGGAGGAACCAATGCATTTAGATATATAGTGTAATATTGTATGCTTAGTTTATTAAAGGGGAACAGAGGGCAATATATAGAGTAAATATAACAATAAAACACACATTAACGAACCTTATTCAAGACTTACAAAAGTTTTTTGTTCTAAGGTTGGAAAGTTATAGTGTTTTGAAAGTAGCTCGAGCAAACTATTTCCGCAGTTTGAACAGCCCGCCATGATATTAATTTTATCCAATCAGAATGCACGTTCATTTTCTCTGCGTAACACTCATGACGTATGTATGTGCCCAGTTGTGTTGGCTCATTGAGGTTGGGAATAGCACGTGTGAAATACCTGTTTCTGCCTCTTGCGACGATTTTGCAAGTCCACGGGTGGCGCCTATCTCATTGCAGCAAATAAATTCTGCTGGACTCGTGAGCAACTCCACGTTACATATTCCGCATGAGCACCACGCCATGTCACCTGCACGCAGACGCTCTGCCCCACGCTCGCCATGCCCATGGTCAGCATCAGTCTCATCCTCGCCGTCATCCGAGCTTTCTTCTCTTATTTCATCACCGGAGTCGAGAGTACCTTTCCTAGGTTCAAACTGGTACCCTTCTAAGCCATAGCCTGCTTGCAGTGTGTCTTGCGGGATCTCTTCGTATGATTCGACAGAGCTGTCGCTTTCACTTGATGCGCTCGACGCCATGATTGCACGCTTATCTCCTCTATTTCGGAGAGTTCCGCTAGTGCAGTGGGTAGCACTGACGTCACGGTCTTTTAAAAATGGCAACTCTTGTGCGGTTTAGCGTATAAAGTATTATATTTACAATTACCAAGATATTTCGTTGTTTTCTAGTATATAAATTTGATAGAATACTTAAGAATACGTTACTTTGTCACATCAGCAACTGTATATATTATATTTGGTACCCCTTTAAGATGTCTTTATTAACTATTAACAACACATGTTTGTGTTTTGACTATTTTAGTGTTATTTATACCACTACGCTGTTGAATTCTCAAATATGATTGATCAGAAGGTAAGGGAATCATTTCCTATAACAGCAGTGTCAGTTATAATTCAAATTACAGGTTTATATTAAAGCCGTCGTTTGACCTTATTGTTTCTACAACTTGTGCGGAGACCGGTATAGTGGATGATCCTCATAAACGGATTTAAATTCATATGTAATTGTTGATATGGTGACATTTTCAGTGAGGAGAGCGTAAGCTGCCTACTTCTGCTTACATGAGCTCACAGACACCGACGATTGGCTCATGTCGCTGTGATTGACAGGGAGGAGAGGCTGTGCTGTGCCATCCCTTCCACCCAGAGAACACAGCCAGTTTTCCTCGTTTGACTCCCGTCTATGTATGGGTATGGCATTGTTGAGATTCAAACTCTTCAGGATAGGATAAATACTTTTCTGTTGCCTCACTCAGGAACACCAGGTTCTCTTTTTTTCTTAATGTTAACAAGACAAAAAAAATGTCGTCATTTTACTGAATTGCACATCTCTCAGTCCTGGAAACTTTCCCATTATAAAGCTGTTAGAAAGCACTGACACCAAGCAGCAGCCTCCGCTCCTGAAAAGTGAAGCCAAGGCCGAAGTGCTAAAATCTGCAGTTCCTCAAATGGCCACTTGAGGCAGGCTCCAAAAGCTAATCAATTCCCATAGACTCCCATGTTACAATGTCTAGCTTTACAACGAAAACAAACATGTTTACAGCCTGGTACAAAAAAACAGTTTCGGTCTCTATAGCTAGTTTCCCCCTTCATGACAACTGTACGGGGGTGAATTTTTATATAATTCAACAGTTCAACTTATATTGAGACATACATTTATGCATAATTAGGGGTGGGGACAATCTGAGTGACAACTGGGTTCAATTAAGATTGAAAAGACAACACTCCTTGATCAAATATGTTATCGGACGGTTACACACCAGGTGATTTTTTTTTTTTTGCAAACCGGTCATTGAGGTTATGGTCTGTAACTTGTGGAGCGGTTCTATTAGTTTAGCCAGCATCTTGCTGGCTAGCTTGCATAGCTAGCTTGTTAACTTTGAGGTTAGTAGGCGTGTTCCAGCTGTACTATTTCAGTGACCAGGCTTCACTATCCCTGCCCCTTTCTCCATTTATGGACTAGCTGGGAATTGGGTGGAGTCAGGCACTGCCAAAATGGCGATGCCCATAGCCTCCTTATTTGAGCTTCAAACACACTCTTCAGAAATTCTATAGCTATGTGACATCACAGAGACTTCGTCCATTATTTTTACAGTTTATGGCTGACACTTGAGACTCCTTCCATTATCCGTAACTGCTTATCCTTCCACAAATTGTTAAATGAGCATCTCCTTACAGAAAACCCCACCATTTCAACAATTCCATGTTTTTAAATCTGTTTATATGGACTATCTACCATACAATTCCCTGTGTAATTTGTTCCTATAGAAACAATGGGAACAAGCATTCATATAACCCTTGCAGCTGGACCAAATTGTCAGAGCTGCTGTCACATCTTTTGACCCATCAGAATCAAGAATTCAAAACTGCTATGGTATAAATGTTTATTAACACATCTGTTTTGAGACTGTAGACACGTTTTGTCTGTTTAAATGAAGTCAGCCAAACTGTCTCCATTTCAGACAATGGAGAATCCAACTGGTGATGTCTAGCCAATACACACACACATACACACACTTACTCAGAGTAAGTAAAACAAATGATCATAGCATGTGTAGTGTTATGGCTACTCCCCCATTCCCAATGGAGGACCCTCACTATTCCAGTCTTACTGAGGTCAGCAGGATCCACATGAACACTTTATGCAGAGCTTTGCTAACACAAAGTTCACGAGTTCACATGAGGCTTATGTGTAATTTCTGCAAAGACATCAAAGCTAGATCCCTAAAGCTATTTTTTTTTCTTTCGCTGAATTTTGTTTGAGCTACTGCCATTTCCCCAAGTTCATTCAGGTTCAGCTCTGTTTTCTGAATATTAGATACAGCGTGTATATGAGGTAGATCTAAAAGGGCATCTTGTTCTCTAAGCAGTATGAGATCACGCTATCCATTATACACTACCGTTCAAAAGTTTGGGGTCACCCAGACAATTTTGTGTTTTCCATGAAAAGTCACACTTTTATTTACCACCATAAGTTGTAAAATGAATAGAAAATATAGTCAAGACATTTTTCTGGCCATTTTGAGCATTTAATCGACCCCACAAATGTGATGCTCCAGAAACTCAATCTGCTCAAAGGAAGGTCAGTTTTATAGCTTCTCTAAAGAGCTAAACTGTTTTCAGCTGTGCTAACATGATTGTACAAGGGTTTTCTAATCATCCATTAGCCTTCTGAGGCAATGAGCAAACACATTGTACCATTAGAACACTGGAGTGAGAGTTGCTGGAAATGGGCCTCTATACACCTATGGAGATATTGCACTAAAAACCAGACATTTGCAGCTAGAATAGTCATTTAGCACATTAGCAATGTATAGAGTGTATTTCTGATTAGTTTAAAGTGATCTTCATTGAAAAGAACAGTGCTTTTCTTTCAAAAATAAGGACATTTCAAAGTGACCCCAAACTTTTGAACGGTAGTGTATATATGCTGACGGATGACAAATTCAAGAAAATGCCAGTAAAACTAAAGTGTCTTGGTGCTGGAACAACACAGCTCCAGTGTAGCTTGGTACAGATTTCTGGAACTGTACTGGAGAGATGAACACGACTCTTTCATAAGATATTCCCTGATTTGGTATTTTAATGATGGTGAAGAGCAGTGAAGATGATGGTGTTGTTTAACACATGTTCCAGTGTTCGAGTCATCTGAGATCTGGTCACTGTGAAGACCATAGCATACGATTTTAATTATTTCCAGAGTTATTTTCCAAATCTTTTCATTCATCTCAATATATATATATGTATGTATGTTATTTACCAGCTGGGAGGTCCGTATGGTGAAATACCGTGACCGAGGTCTTGAAAGTACTGAGTGAGGCCCTCTGGGCCGAGGTCAGTATTCAAGGCTGAGGTCACGGTATTTCACCATATGGATAGACCTTAAGCTGGTAAATAATATATTTATTTTTTTCTTTACCAAATTCTAACAGAAAACGAGAGCGCCCGAAAGGGAAAACCGAGCCGAGCCGCCATTTTGAATCCTCATTCACGGCTGTAATGCAAATTGCTTTCTCCTCGGTATACAAGTGCACTTCCATGGCAGGAAAAAAAATACATTTTGCCGCCTATGTAGTCCCCTATTTATACAAAATTGAGTCATTCAGGATTCAGCCATGTTTTTGCTCGGCATTAGCAAGTTAGAGGTTTTTAGCTTTCTCCTGAAATGTTTTCTTTTATTTCTTCTTCCTCGGGGTCGTAAAACTCGCTTTCGCGGTGAAGACTGTCGTTATCGCTATCCATGCTGTAAAATTAATGCTATTCTCCTGAGAAATGCAAAAATAAATGTTGACAAAAATTGCTACTATGTTTGTTGTTGTTGTTGTGAATGAGCTAGTCGCCAGAGGTCCATAACCGGGGTCCATAACTGGGGTCCGTACCATAGGATACGGACCCGTTTGCCACCAGTCAGAGTGCAGGATTTGATGGAAACCGGACCACGAAAACAATAAGTAAATAAATTCACCCAGAATACACAGCACTTAAAGGAACAGTCCACCGTACTTCCATAATGAAATATGCTCTTATCTGAATTGAGACGAGCTGCTCCGTACCTCTCCGAGCTTTGCGCGACCTCCCAGTCAGTCAGACGCACTGTCACTCCTGTTAGCAATGTAGCTAGGCTCAGCATGGCCAATGGTATTTTTTGGGGCTGTAGTTAGATGCGACCAAACTCTTCCGCGTTTTTCCTGTTTACATAGGTTTATATGACCAGTGATATGAAACAAGTTCAGTTACACAAATTGAAACGTAGTGATTTTCTATGCTATGGAAAGTCCGCACTATAATGACAGGCGTACTAACACCTTCTGCGCGCTTCGGCAGCGCATTGATACGGAGCTCAGATATCAATGCGCTGTCGAAGCGCGCAGAAGGTGTTAGTACGCCTGTCATTATAGTGCGCACTTTCCATAGCATAGAAAATCGCTACGTTTCAATTTGTGTAACTGAACTTGTTTCATATCACTGGTCATATAAACCTATGTAAACAGGAAAAACGCGGAAGAGTTTGGTCGCATCTAACTACAGCCCCAAAAAATACCATTGGCCATGCTGAGCCTAGCTACATTGCTCATTGCTAACAGGAGTGACAGCGCGTCTGACTGACTGGGAGGTCGCGCAAAGCTCGGAGAGGTACGGAGCAGCTCGTCTCAATTCAGATAAGAGCATATTTCATTATGGAAGTACGGTGGACTGTTCCTTTAACTGATATTTAGACATAATTTAAAATAATCACAGGTAATAAAATATCTAATAATGTATGTTAAAATAATACTCAAAATATCAGTTTTTATTCTATCCACATTCACTGGATATGAGCAATCGCGTGCTCTGATTGGCTACTCTACTACTAGGTTATCAGCTCATATACCCTGAGTAGAGAAAAACAAAATGGCGGCACGCAACAAGTTAGATATATCACTTTGTTATCAAGTATTTAAAAGAAACAGAAATAGCTATAAATATATATGTCCCCCCCCCCAATATCTCCTGTTCCACACTCCAGCCCAGTTGGTGGCGGTAATGCACCTTTAAGTTGGTTTGCCAACTGCTAAAAAACCCTAAAGAAGAAGAAGAAAGTGGCAGTGTGTGTTACTGAACCAACCGAGGACGAAATAAAAACTACTCGAAAACAAAACCCCAAAAATTACAAAACAAAACGCAACAAAATATGGACTGAAAGTATTTGATGTTCAGAACGTATCTTTTTAAAATTTTTCAAGAATTACTATGACAGCATTTTTCACAAATTGCTTCTGTCATTTCGCTGGTTTGTTCACCTTCTAAGCAGAAATGATTCTGTTGAATGTTTTGTATAAAGTTTTTATTTCCGAAAAATAAAAATAAAAATGCTCTTTCTCAAAATCCAGTGAATGTGGATAGAATAAAACAGTTATTCCACTCAATCTCGTCGTACATGGCTTATAGCGCAACAGCTCATGTACGACTCGATTTCATGGAATAACTTAAATATGTTTGTTTTCCCAGTTCATAATTTGATATAAATGTTCTCTGATAACTGGTCATCCTTTTTTTTAACGTGCTGTGTGTTCTGGAAGAATTTATTTGTGTAGTGCAATGTTTGAAAAATGACTGGAAAATGCTGGACCATGGATAATAAGGACAAAAATACATGCACTTACTATTTTTGCGAGTCCCCCACCCACCCATCCATCCACCCATCCACTGACAGTGGTATTAATACAACTAATTACTGCTAAGCCGACAACTAAATCTAGCCCTAAAATTAACTTCAGTCACAAAAAGGAAACATTTAGGCGCTTAGGTTTTTAAGTAAACGCTGCAGTTTTGTTTAAGCAGTTTTTCTCATGGGGACAAGCCAAATGTCCCCACAAGCTCCTTGTGCAGAACATTTGGTCCTCATAAAAATATAAAATCCTGCCTACATACAATTCTATCTTTGCATCTATGCTTTAAATCTCAGTCCTCTACTAGTTAAAAATAGCTTTGAACTTTCCAGAAGGTTTCCTTGATGAATTGAACATGCTATTACTCTCCACTTACACACACACACACACACACACACACACACACACACACACACACACACACACACACACACACACACACAACTCATCCTTTACATATTGTGAATTGCTGGTCTGAGGTATGCAAGTGAACATGTCAGCATGTGTTCACTCTTTTACACTCAGCTGTCTGGTGCATTTAAACCACTTCAGTTCTTTTTCATGTGGTGTCCTCACTGCTGGAGGCACCGTGTCGGCTGGGGAACGAAGAATTCTTTTTGTGCATACGTAACCACGTGGAAACCCAAACTGTGTATCCCACTATTCCAGTATTTGGTTTTCATAGAATACCACATCTTCCTTTGAGCTCAGTCAGCATGAACCTTTGTCACAAATTCAAGCATGGTGAAAACAAGAACAGAATGTGCTTCAGGTAGTTCATTTATCTCCGTCATTAATTAGACATTTTTCCATACTGGTAATGACAATGGTGTATCTGAAAGCCAACAGACTTAACAGCTTTGTTCTAGATGTGCTTATGCTACTAATTCCCCTGCGGCGACTTGTCTGTCTGCCCTGTTTGAAGCTTGTACTGTGGTACCAACTTGTAAAGAATGATACATCAACCTCGTCTTATGTAAGCATGTTTTGGAAGCACTGTTTTGTAACCACGTTTCGCGGTCTGTTACAAAACAAAAGGAATAAAAGAGCTTTCAGTTGTATGGCTTCAGAAGTAGGTTGTAAAAAAGGTTGTGTGAGATGCAGCAATTTGAAGTTCATACATAACACATGCAGAATTGAACTAAATCTAACTCTTTTAGTGGAAGCCATGGCCAAATGGTTAGAGAAACAGCTTTGGAACCAAAAGGTTGCTGGTTTGACTTCCTGAACCAGCAGGATTGGCTCAAGTGCCCTTGAGCAAGGCAACTAATCCCCAACTGCTCTGGCAAGTATGGTGGCGTACCTTGTGTCTGATTAGCCAAAAAAAATTGATGATGCAATTATCACTTCAGGCAAGAAAAAAGCCTGGAGGTTGTATATATTTGTAAGTCTAATCTAGAAATGTGAAACATTTTGTTTGTAGAACTGTAGACATGGTCGAACAAAGACTGGTACTTTTTGTTCCATTGAAGGCATGTCAAAATAATGGTTGAGTAAGCATGCACAGCCATTCTAGGTATTCATTTGTTCATTCGATATATTGACAGATGATTCCCCCCCCTTTTTTTTAAAATAAACGAATATATAATTTAAATATTTAAAAAATTATATATTTGGATATTTTGTATAGATGTGGACGCTCTCTCTTTTTGGCATGTCACTACAGCAATGTGGCCGCTCTGACTCCTACGCTCTCAGAAAATAAAGTGCATTATTGTACCTTTAGGGGTACAATGGCTTGTTGCTGGGACAGTACCCTCTAGTCTAAGGTACTTATTTGTACCCTTTATATACTTCTTGGGAACATATATGTACCTTCTGGGCCCGAAAAAGGTACACATGGTTACCTTGAGGTCCAAAAATGAGCCCTAGGGGGTACATCAGTGTAGATTGTACCTTGGGGGACAGAAATGGACTCCTACTGTACCCCTGTTTCTGACAGTGCATCGGAGTTTCTTGGGACAATTACAGTAGTGTTTTCAGGCTCAGTCATTAATGGTTGAAGAATTGGTCGAATACAAAATTTAATACAATACTCTTGTTTTTGCAAGACACCAGTGTTTTCAGCTGCAGTTCAGAAATCATTGTTCCGGCATGAAAATAAAGTTTAAGCCCTTGAATGAATTGATGAACTTCATTACAATTGTTTTATGTGGTCCCCAACCATAACACCAAAGGGATTTGTAGGAAAAGGCTCTGCCCCTTGTTCTGGTCTTCATTATTCGAGGTACTACTAAAGAGCCTGTACCTTTTAATTGAAACAGATTAGATGGATCATAATACACCAAATGTTCACTCAGCTACTATGGCGTGAGACCATTCGGGAGTTGGTGTAGTGTGGGTAAGATAGAAATGATATGATCAAACCTTCTATTTCGGCTAAGGACTCTGCATTAACTGGGGTTGAACTTTTGGACTCTTGTTTATGAAACTACTGGCATATCCAGACCGCAAGGTGTTACAGTAGTCCACCCAAGAGATAACAAAAGCATAATCTAATTTATTTTTTTCGCGATGCGGTTTCCATCAAATCCTGCGCTCTGATTGGCTGGCGAGCAGGTCCATATCCTATGATACGGACCCCAGTTACGGACCCCGGTTATGGACCTCTGGCGACTCACTCGTTCACAACAACAACAAACATAGTAGCATTTTTTGTCAACATTTATCTTTTTTAAAATAAGATTTATTTATAAGATTATCAAAAATCTTGTAAATTTTTGCCAGCATTTCTCAGGAAAATAGCATTAATTTTACAGTATGGATAGCAATAACGACAGTGTTCACAGCGAAAGAGAGTTTTACTACCCTGAGGAAGAAGAAATAAAAGAAAACATTTCAGGAGAAAGCTAAAAACCTGTAACTTGCTAATGCCGAGCAAAAACATGGCTGAATCCTGAATGACTCAATTTTGTATAAATAGGGGACTACATAGGCTGCAAAATGTTTTTTTTTCCTGCCATGGAAGTGCACTCGTATACCGAGGAGGAAGCAATTTGCATTACAGCCGTGAATGAGGATTCAAAATGACGGCTCAGCTCGCCTCGGTTTTCCCTTTCGGGCGCTCTCATTTTCTGTTAGAATTTGGTAAAGAAAAAATAAATATATTATTTACCAGCTTAAGGTCGGTCTGTATGGTGAAATACCGTGACCTCGGCCTTGAATACTGACCTCGGCCCAGAGGGCCTCGCTCAGTACTTTCAAGACCTCGGTCACGGTATTTCACGATACGGATCTCCTAGCTGGTAAATAACATATATATCTTGCATCTTGTAACTATATTATATTCCTTAGCATAAACATGTTTGAGTAAACATTATCCCATCCTTTGGCATCTTCGGACATTTTGGTTCTACAGTACAAATTTCTGCTTCCTCTCTGTTGCTCTAAATAGGTGTCTAGAAACTCCTGTTTCCTTAAGAGCAAGCAGCTTTTATTAAATCCATTCCTCTTTCCGAAGTGCACACTTCCTCTGGCTCCATCACTCTCTCAGGCCTTATTTTGTATTTAAAGATATGATTTAATTATGCAGGAGAAAACTGGGTCTGCATTTTTGAGATGGTGTTCTCTGTGTGTGTGTGTGTGTGTGTGTGTGTGTGTGTGTGTGTGTGTGTGTGTGTGTGTGTGTGTGTGTTTGATGAATATCACCAGATTAGGGATGTTAAAATTAAATGCCGAATGAGCTGTGGATATGTGAACATTCTGTTCAGATTCAGTTAAAAAAAAAAAGGTTCTTAGCAAGGTGAATATTAGAGGTGATGTAGATTTAGTGCGTGTTATTTCAAGCTACTAGGCATGTCATTCATTCATTCTGTACTCCTTATCCATTATGGCTTGTGGGTGAGCTGGAACTAATCCAAGCTGACATTAGATGGGACGCGGGGTACACCCTGGATAGGTCATCAGTCTGTCGCAGGAAGGCATATGATTCATCCATTATCATTATCCGTAACCGCTTATCCTGTGCAGGGTCACGGGCAAGCTGGAGCCTATCCCAGCTGACCTATGGGCGAGAGGTAGGGTACACCCTGGACAAGTCATCGCAGGGCTGGCACATAGAGACACACAACCATTCACATTCACACCTACGGTCAATTTAGAGTCACCAATTAGCCATGTCTTTGGACTGTGGGGGAAACCAGAGCACCCAGAGGAAACCCACACAGACACAAAGAGAACATGCAAACTCCACACAGAAAGGCCCCCGTCGGCTACTGGGCTCGAACCCAGAACCTTCTTGCTGCTAACCATTACACCACCGTGGCGCCTGGAAAGCATATGATTAATTGCTTAATTGCTTTACTAAGGTATTTTTTTTAAATATAACTTCCCAGCAGAAAATGATACATTTGCTAGTTTCTGAATTAAAACAAAGATTATTAGAAGAAGGCACAATTAATTATGTTAAAGTATTTATTTGATGAGGGATAAATAGAATAGGGTTGATTGTTATATTAGAACTAACTTAGTATATGGTATATATGGTATATATTTATTTATGGGGATAGTTTATATATTTATATTTACAGGGATAGGTATGTAGTAGATATTTATTTTTGTAATTATATATTTATATAGAGGGGCGGCACGGTGGTGTAGTGGTTAGCGCTGTCGCCTCACAGCAAGAAGGTCCTGGGTTCGAGCCCCGTGGCCGGCGAGGGCCTTTCTGTGTGGAGTTTGCATGTTCTCCCCGTGTCCGCGTGGGTTTCCTCCGGGTGCTCCGGTTTCCCCCACAGTCCAAAGACATGCAGGTTAGGTTAACTGGTGACTCTAAATTGACCGTAGGTGTGAATGTGAGTGTGAATGGTTGTCTGTGTCTATGTGTCAGCCCTGTGATGAACTGGCGACTTGTCCAGGGTGTACCCCGCCTTTCGCCCGTAGTCAGCTGGGATAGGCTCCAGCTCGCCTGCGACCCTGTAGAAAGATAAAGCGGCTAGAGATAATGAGATGAGATGAGATATTTATATAGATATTTATGAAGTGTATATATGGTATATAGTGTGTGTGTGTGTGTATATATATATATATATAGATATTTATGAAGTGTATATATGGTATATAGTATATATATATTTTTTTTGTAATTATATATTTATATAGGGGCGGCACGGTGGTGTAGTGGTTAGCGCTGTCGCCTCACAGCAAGAAGGTCCTGGGTTCGAGCCCCGGGGCCGGCGAGGGCCTTTCTGTGTGGAGTTTGCATGTTCTCCCCGTGTCCGCGTGGGTTTCCTCCGGGTGCTCCGGTTTCCCCCACAGTCCAAAGACATGCAGGTTAGGTTAACGGGTGACTCTAAATTGACCGTAGGTGTGAGTGTGAATGGTTGTCTGTGTCTATGTGTTAGCCCTGTGATGACCTGGCGACTTGTCCAGGGTGTACCCCGCCTTTCGCCCGTAGTCAGCTGGGATAGGCTCCAGCTTGCCTGCGACCCTGTAGAAGGATAAAGCGGCTAGAGATAATGAGATGAGATGAGATATTTATATAGATATTTATGAAGTGTATATATGGTATATAGTATATATATATTTTTTTTTTTGTAATTATATATTTATATAGATATTTATGAAGTGTATATATGGTATGTAGTATATATTTTTGTAATTAAATATTTATATAGATATTTATGAAGTGTATATATATATATATATATATATATATATATATATATATATATATATATATATATATGGTATGTAGTATATATTTATTTTTGTAATTATATATGTAAATAGATATTCATGAAGTGTATATATGGTATATATTTTTATAAGGTGTATTAATGTAGTTTGGATTTCGGGGTAGTTAAAAAGGGGTGGGAAATTAAAAAAGTATTGTACTTCTTCCCACTCCTTTTTCGAACAATGTGCGGTGTTTTGTAATGTCTTAGCTCTTTATGTTATTTTATTTTTTTTATTTCTCGTTTTCTTTCTTTTGTATGTACAAATAGTTACATACATTTTTTTATACATGTTCGAAATAAAAATAAATTCATTCATTCATTCATTCATTTATAGGATAGCATGTAACTCTCAACATGGTCGTTATATTATGGGAAATCCAGTTCTTCAGTAAAAAGAATCTTTTTAGAACGCCTTGCTGTTAAAGGTGTTTAGTGGAAAAAATACGAAGATTTTTACACTGACCCAAGAACAGATTTCAGGAACTTGGCTGTATTGGTGACATCTCTGACTGATTTTTGAATAATGTTACAAATGTTCTCATACCAGAGATATTATCCTTTAAATTTCTCTTCATGCCAAAAGCAGCAGTCATTACTCTTAACATAGCAACTAGATACGATGAAGCTAATGCAGGGGAGATGTGGTTTATTGCGGATTAGCAACAGGAAGGTATTTGTGAAGACAGAGCAGGCTATACATAAAAAAAATTGTCTGTTTAAAGGCATTTGCTATTATGTTACATAATACTGGTTTATTTTTAGCTTTGGGCCCTGTCTAGGAGAATATTCATGAATATCATCAACAAACTCTTTAAAAAACAGAGGACAAGATGACTACATGCCTGGCCTATTAGCATATTTTTTTCCACAGAGTTGCCCAGTGGACCCATAATGTGTGCTTGGAAGACTGTTGGTCACCAGTGTTTTTGTTTTTCTTCTTCTTCTCACACTTCAAAAAGGTCCCAATTTGCTATGTAATGCACTACATTGGGTGTAGAAGACATTGCATTGTACACTATATAATGCACATGCTGTATGTATTGATACATACGTGGCTATGATATCTTTCGCCAGGATAGGATTAACCGCGGCGGGGGTGTGCTAGTGGCAATTAAAAATGATATTCAAGCCTGCAGACGTAAAGTTTTGGAGAGGGAAGGTGTTGAGCTTGTTGTTGTTGAACTGAGAAACGGCCATGACAAACCGGTGCTTTTCTATTGCTTTTACCACCCGGATACAGTGCCAGAATCGCTCCGCGAACTGAACAGCTCACTCCAGGAGAATAGCGAATCCACCTGCTTGATTCTCATAGGAGATTTCAATCTACCAGAGCTAGATTGGACGGGCGATCAATCAGCCCCAATGACTAAGGGATCTAGGAGGGATCACAATGTATTCTGCGAGTTAATGGGTGACAGTTATTTCCAGCAATTTATTCCTGGTCCAACTCATATATCTGGAAATAAGCTCGACTTGCTCCTGTCCAACTAGCCTGAAGTTATTCAGGATGTTTCTACACTCCATCCGTGTGAGAGCAGGTTCCCCTCGGATCATTATATCATTGAATTTACTATTCAATTGAGATTCAAGCGAGCTAATGGCACGATGCGACAGGTTTACAATTTTAAGAACGCAGACTTCGAGGCCCTGCGGGCTGCTCTCGCTAGGACACCCTTTGAAATAGCTGCATCTGATGACATCGATGAGTACTGGTCAAAATGGAAAGACTTGTTTCTAATGGCTGTGAAGGACTATGTCCCGACGAAAAAAGTACGTGATACAAACTCTCCGCCATGGATTGATGCAGAAGTGCGCCATTTGATACGCAAAAAATACGCTGCGTTGCGAAAATTCCGTCTCAATAAAACTATGGAGCGAAAGCAGAAACTTCGGACTTTAAGTCAAAATATTAAGTACTTAGTGCGAAGAAAACATCCAGATTATTTGGTTAAAATTCAAACTTCATTTAAGAATAATCCAAAGCTATTTTGGAGTTACCAAAAAACGTTCCTTGGGGGGAGGTCAGGCGTGAACTCTTATTTCTTATAATGGCAAATCAAGCGATAAACCGTCACAGAAAGCGGAGCTACTCAATCAGTATTTTTGCTCTGTTTTTCGTTCGCCATCTTCTTTCGTAAACAACATACCTTGGAACAATACTTCACTAACGGATATAGAGATTTCAGTCATTGAGGTGTCTGTTAATGAAATCAAGGAATGCTTGAACGGTCTTGACACTTCTAAAGCTCAAGGCCCAGATGGCATTCCCGCGCGCCTTTTAAAGGAGTGCAGTGAGCAAATAGCCCCAAGTTTGTGCACCCTTTTTAATTTCTCGCTAACTAAGGGTAAAATTCCTCGTGAATGGAAATCTGCAGATATAACACCCATTCACAAAAAGTACTCAAGAGAACTCGCGCAAAATGATCGACCTACGGTATTTCACTCCTTCCAATTATAAATAAAATTCTGGAGCGTTGTGTTGGCTCACGATTATACGATCACGTGAAGCATTTAATCACCTTACTACAACATGGTTTCTTGAATAATCGCTCATGTGTAACTCAGTTACTTACTGTGCTGCATTCGATTGGGCAGGCCTTAGATAGGAACATTCAATCAGATGTAATATATTTGGATTTTGCAAAGGCATTCGACACGGTCGATCATTTAGTCCTCTTAGCTAAGTTGAGGGCGTATGGTGTTTCGGGACAGCTGCTGTCTTAGATTACTGACTATCTGAAGGGGCGGGTCCAAAGGGTTGTGATCGACGGTGTGGCATCAAAGTGGGCCTCCGTCACTTCTGGTGTACCTCAGGGCAGCCTTCTCGGGCCTCTTTTGTTTACAATATTCATAAACGATCTCCCAGAGGACGCGCTCGATGGGGTTAGGGTGGCATTATATGCTGATGACACCAAGCTTTATAAGTCAGTCACCTCCACTGACGATTGTCTCTCCTTGCAGTCCAGTCTCACAAATATGCAGAATTGGATGGATCGCAATAACATCAGCTTCAATGTATCGAAGTGTAAATTGCTCAGTGTAACACGCAAGAAATCCCCCTTGGTCTACAATTATAGTCTCGGCACCTCGCAACTTGAACATGCGTATGAAGAAAAAGACCTCGGAGTTACCATCACTAGCGATCTAACTTGGAACTCCCACATTCATATTATCTGTGCTAAAGCAAACAAGCTCCTTGGACTACTAAAACGGACGTGTCCTTTGCTGACAGATAAATCCATCAGACGCACACTCTACTTATCGCTGGTAAAATCTCAGCTGAGCTATACGACACAAGTCTGGTCACCGGACAAAGTCATCCTGAAAGGCCAAGTGGAGCGTGTGCAGCAGCGCGCGACAAGATGGATCTTCCAAGTAAAGATGGGCGAGATGTCATACAAAAATAGACTCATGGCGTTAGATCTTTTGCCACTTGCTCTAGATTGTGAACTGAAAGACATTGTATTTTTTTTACAAATGTTTATATAAACATATAGATCTTGATGTCAGTAATTTTGTAAATTTTGTCTCTCACGGGCGGATAAGAGCTATCAATTCCTTAAATCTTAACGCTCCATCATGTAAAACAACCACATACCAAGCTTCTTATTTTAATCGCATTGTTAGACTTTGGAATTTTGTTTGTAAAGCCGCGCCTTCTACTGCTTTCTCAAGTCTTACTTCTGTTTTTCACTATGTTAAGGCGTTAATGTTTAACTCATTAGAGACTGTGTTCGACCCTGATTGGCCCTGCACTTGGACCCTTGTGCCAACTTGTTCTTGCCACAGGGTAAATGTGTAAAAAAAAATTTTTATTTAGATTTTTATGTATTTTTATATTTATTTTTAATACCAAGGATGGCGCCTAGGATGGGACTTGTTTCCCGTTCGCGCCAGTCCGTTTGGGTTAAACTTTCATCTCATCTCATTATCTCTAGCCGCTTTATCCTTCTACAGGGTCGCAGGCAAGCTGGAGCCTATCCCAGCTGACTACGGGCGAAAGGCGGGGTACACCCTGGACAAGTCGCCAGGTCATCACAGGGCTGACACATAGACACAGACAACCATTCACACTCACATTCACACCTATGGTCAATTTAGAGTCACCAGTTAGCCTAACCTGCATGTCTTTGGACTGTGGGGGAAACTGGAGCACCCGGAGGAAACCCACGCGGACACGGGGAGAACATGCAAACTCCGCACAGAAAGGCCCTCGCCGGCCACGGGGCTCAAACCCGGACCTTCTTGCTGTGAGGCGACAGCGCTAACCACTACACCACCGTGCCGCCCAGGGTTAAACTTTATTGGGGTTTTTTTTGTTTTGTATTTAATGTAATTTTTGTGTATTTAAGTTGCCCAATAAAGTTGTTAAAGTAAAAGTAAGTAAAAAAAAGTATTAAATACATTACATTACAGGCATTTAGCAAACGCTGTTATCCACAGTGACGTACAACACACCCAGAGCAGTCTGGGGAGTAGTTGGGGGTTAGGTGCCTTGCTCAAGGGCACTTCAGCCGTTCCTGCTAGTCCAGGGAATCAAACCAGCAACCTTTTGGTCCTAAAGCAGCTTCTCTAACCATTATGGGCTTCCCCACAAGGGTAGAAGTGATGAATCTTTTAAGATTTTATATTTTTCCCCCATTCTTCCTCTAAACTGGTCTTAAGATCCCTCCCTCATCTTGAAAGCTGCATCTGCTGCTCCAAAAAAATAAAAAATCAATGTACTTTTCTGCATTAACACTGCCATCATGGAAATGTAAGTTACCTTTGCCAAGGGCACTGACACAACCACATACCATGACGGACCCTGGCTTTTGGACTTGGTGCTAGTAACAGTCTGGATGGTCCTTTTCATCTTTGGAGCACACAGCATTTTTTCAATTTATTCCAAATCAGAAGACATGTGGTGTTCTCACCCTTTGGTCTGATTTATTAATATTATCATAGCAACCGAAGTAAAGAGCAATTGTGTTGTTAAACTTATCTTAAGAAAAAGGTGCTAATGTGTCATAGCTGGAAGAACCTGAAAACATTTTTAGGTTTTATTGCTCAAAAGACAAGAAATTATTTATGCTATTCAAATCCATCCATCCATCCATCCATCCATCCATTATCTATACCGCTTATCCATTAAGGCCCTGTCCACACGGCAACGGATTCAGGTGACTCCGATACAATTGCTTATCGTTTAGGCCTGGCGTCCACACGGCACCGGCGTTTTGGGTGCCCAAAACGCAATCTTTTTGAGAACAGGTTCCAGAGTGGAAAGATCTGGCAACGTTGCCGTTATGAAGTCGTCTGGATGAGTAGAACGGATTTGTTTACGATGACGTCACAACCACATGACTGTGAGTGCTTCACGCCGGGTAGAAGTGTAACGAATATCACCAGGAAAAAAACTTACAGAGCACTAGTGAGAGTGAAATACGAGCTTGGATATTATTATTATTATTATTATTATTATTATTATTATTATGTTCAGTGTTAGTTCACAGTAGTAATGCAAGAAGCAGAATAGTGACAGTAATAGTGAAGCAAAAACATGCAATTGTACAAACACTGCAGCTCTACAGCAAAATATTCATTTATGAAATGGTCTGATTCTTAACACCAGTAGTGCCAATGATCTTCTCATTGCGATGCGAGTTGTCAACAAATCCTATAACTTGGTTCATGAAACGCGCTTACAAAATATTTTCACTGTGAATATTTATTGTGTAATGGTGCAAAGTGAGAGAGAGAGAGAGAGAGAGAGAGAGACTCTGCCCTTAGGGCAGAGTCAATCCCGCCAGCAAAAATAGGGGAAAAAAGGAGCGATCTCACCTCTTCAGATGTTGATTTAAGTCCGACAATACATTCCTCAAAAAGGGCGTAGAGGAGCAAATTAATCCAATTTATTCCGGACTATTAAAGACACCGCCTTCCGTGTAGAATCATACGTCATCCTCGCCGCCATATTGGAGAGGTCAAAGCGGAGAATAAAGATTAGCTGCGTTTAACTGTACCAACAGGTTTACCATCCAAATGAGATCATATGGGATTACCTTTCACAGGTGAGAAGCAACAAATTAATCCATCAACGTGTATCATTCAATTTATTCCGGACCATTAAAGACGCCGCCTTCCGCGTGGAATCATACGTCATCCTCGCCGCCATATTGGATAGGTCAAAGCGGAGAATAAAGATTAGCTGCGTTTAACTGTACCAACAGGTTTGCCGTCCAAACGAGATCACATGGGATTACCTTTCACAGGTGAGACTGGAAAAATACTTTTCATTGTATTTGGTCATTATAATGTAATTTTACGAACAGATTTTCCTGACTTTGTGGCTAATATGAAGTCTCGCGCATAATAGTTTATGCGCATGCGTCCTTACTTCTTCTATTGTTCTGGTGTCTCCGAAGGGACCGTCTTACAGCGCCCCTAGAGGTGTGGCATGTGTATTGCATCATTTTCAGCAAGCGTTGCGTTGCCATATGGACCTGATATTTTACTGATAGTTGCCCATTTGGACGCGATATATTTTTAAATAACATCTCGTTGCCGTTGTCGTGTGGATGTAGCCTTAGAGTAGCCAGTTGACCAAATCCGCATGTCTTTGGACTGTGGGAGGAAACCGGAGCACCCAGAAGAAACCCACAGAGGCAAGAACATGCAAACTCCACCCAGAAAGGCCCCATCGACCAAGAGGTTTGAACCCAGGTCATTCTGAGACATTTTAATTGTGATTTAAATCCATGTTTGGATTGTCAGCCTGGCGATCAGTTTCGGGTTTATAAGATCCTCTACAGTCACCTAGACCTGAGTTTGGTCTTGTGATAACTGCAGGGGGGGTTCTGCCAAAATGGCTGCTGAATGGACAGACTTTAAGACTTTGGTTACGGAAACAAATCAGTAAATGGGTGGCTGAACAGCTTCTTCCGGTTTTACTCAATTACAACAATATAAGCAGATCAGAACTTTCAAAACAACCTCACATTACTGAGATGCAATAACGTAAATATGTGTGACTATAGTTTCACCAAAGTGGAATTTCACAACCGGAACACAAAACGTCATTCATTAATAAATTAACAATGAAGCCCGTCCAGCTGGAATTTCTTACAAGCATTTTATAGTTAAGTAAAAGTGGACTTTTTTAATTAAAGCAATTCTATTTTAGTCATGCATTGGTTTTACAGATTCACTCCATAAAATTTCTGATTGTGTAAGAACGTGACACCTTGTCAGTGTGCTATTGATCACGCAGTTCGCGTAGCCATGAGATCTTTACTTGGAGCTAACTGACCTGTGTGTTGTGTTCATGTGTGTATGTATGTGTGTTTATTCAGAACCGATCTTGCTCACTTGAGGTTTTGCCAAAGTGTCCTGCAATGGAAATTCCAGCTCTTATTGAATGCATTCCTCTCTTCTCAGCTCATTGTTTCTTTGGCTCCATCACTCACTCATGCCTCATTTCATAATCGTAGACATGATATAATTATGTGCAAGAGGGACCTGTCTCTGCACTAATGTGTTTGATATATACTCCTGCTGTTTGCACTTGTGTGTGATTTAGTTAAGAGACACTGTTAAGTGCTTAATGGAAAAAAAAGTTTGTTTACAACCCCAATTCCAAAAAAGTTGGGACGCTGTGTAAACTGTAAATAAAAACAGAAGGTGATAATTTGCAAATCATGGAAGCCCTATATTTCATTGAAAATAGTACAATGACAACATACCAAATGTTGAAACTGAGAAATCTTATTGCTTTTTCAAAAATATATGTTCATTTTGAATTTGATACCAGCAACACACACACACAAAAAAAACTTGGGACGGGGTATGTTTACCACTGTGTTGCATCACCTCTACTTTTCACAACACTCTGTAAATGTTTGGGAACTGAGGAGACCAACTGCTGTAGTTTTGAAAGAGAAATGTTTTCCCGTTCTTGCCTGATATACACTTTCAATTGCTCAACAGTTCGGGGTCTCCTTTGTTGTATTTTGCGCTTCATAATGCACCAAATGTTTTAAATGGGAGTCATGTCTGGACTGCAGGCAGGCCAGTTTAGCACCTGGACTCTTTTACTACTTAGCCATGCAGTTTTAAGATGTGCAGAAAGTGGTTTGGCATTGTTTTAGCCCATACAGTGAGTTCCACTACAGACACGTGTCTGCTATTAATGCAGTGTCTCCTGAGGGCCTGAAGATCACAGGCATCCGATGTCAGCTTTCAGCCTTGTCTCTTGCATACAGAGATTCATCCAGATTCTCTGAATCTTTTAATGATATTATGTACCATAGATGATGTGGTCCCCAAATTCTTTGCAATTTTACACTGAGGAACGTTATTCTTAAATTGTTGCACTGTTTGCCCACGCAGTCTTTCACAGACTCCTCCCCATCTTTACTTCTGAGAGATGCCGCGTCCCTCTGGGATGCTCTTTTTTATACCCAATCATGTTACTGACCTGTTGCCAGTTAAACAAATTAGTTTTATTTTAGCATTACACAACTTTTTCAGTCTTTTGTTGCCCCGGTTCCAACTTTTCTGAAACGTGTTGATGGTATCAAATTCAAAATGAGCATATATTTTTCAAAAATCAATACAATTTCTCAGTTTCAACATTTGATATGTTGTCTTTGTACTATTTTCAATGAAATATAGGGTTTCCGTGATTTGCAAATCTTCACATTCTGTTTCTATTTATGTTTTACACAGTGTCCTAACTTTTTTTTAGGATTGCGGTCGTGTTTTAATTAATACCACAGCACTGCTGAGCCCTGATTGGCTGTCCTGGGACTTCAACTCACCTTAACAATGAGAAACAAATAGGTTTACTGTAATGGAGTAAGCAGTATTCATTTCAAAATCAGTTATCAGTACAGTCCACATATTTGTTAAATACACTTTTGATTTTAATATGGACATTTTGATTCTACAAATACATTTATTTGTAATTTACGTTTAATGTTATGATCAGTTCCTTGTGATTACGTTTAAAATATACAGTGCCAGGCAAAAATTTTGAACACTGAGTTTTTCTTGTGTTTTTTTTTTTCAGCTAATACTCCATTACTGTTGAATAGTCAATAATGATTGGTCAGAATGTGTTGATTGATTTTCTAACAGCAGGTCTGACAGTAATGGCCAAAAAATCTTTGTGAACACCTGACCATCCCACCCAAATGTGCTTGTTGAGCATCCCATTCAGATTTATCCCCCCTTTGCTATTATACTAACTTCCACTCTTGTGGAAAGGCTTTCCACTAGAATTTAGAGCATGTCCATGGTGACTTGTGTTCATTCAGCCACAAAATCATCAGTGAGATCAGGCACCGATGTTGCGTCAGGAGCCCTGGGGTGCAGTCAGTCAGTGTTCTAATTCATCCCAAAGGTGTTGAGTGGGGTTGAGGTCAGGGCTCTGTGCAGCCACTCAAGTTCTTCTACTCTACATTTGGCAGACCATGTCTTCATGGAGCTTAATTTGTGTACATGTGCATTGTCATGCTGGAACAGCCTTTGGTCCCTGAGTTCCACTGAAAGGAAATCTTGAAACTACAGCATACAAAGACATTCTGTACAGTTCTGTGCTTCTAGTTTTATAGCAGCAGTTTGGGGAAGAACCAGAGATGGGTGTGAAGGTCAGGTGTCCACAAACTTTTGGCCATATAGTGTATTTAGAGGTACTGAATTTATGACAGATTAAATACTACTCATTTTGACTTGTTTACTGTCTTTGAAGGTAGAGGGAAAAACGAGCATGCTGGAAAATCCAATCCGTGTCATCAGGTTTACATATCGAAACTCAGCAATTGTGATTTTATGACCAAAAGAGAACAGAATCATGGAGCTGGTAAACTTTCCCAAGAAACACTGTTCGAGTCTATTCTATAATCTCATTAGTCTGATCATTTTGCTTCTTTCTCATGCAGAAAATGAAGTTGCATAATCAGGAAAGTTAAAAGGAGCAGATGAAGTGAATTTGATTTCATCAGCAGGTCATTTTGTTTAAAATCCTTTTGCAGTCCTGTTCAAAGCTCTAACCCCTCCTTTATCTGAATATTTACAATGCTAGAAATGTGACTATGCAGAGATCTTGGTTTCCGGGCATCCACATAATGTGTGCTTGGTGATACCATGGACGTCATAGACGACACTAGAGTGCACCAATGTGAGAAGCACTGGAATGTACGTAATGTGGCTAGATGGCCTACTACACTCCAGGTCATTGCTGATGATGGACCAGGCAGCTGGGAAGCACCTACAGATACCACACACAGACCAGTAAAATACATGGCAAGCTATCATTAGAGCTAAAGAGTTCTAAAAACGCATGCAGAAGAGGTTATGTTGAAGGACACGTATCCCAGTTTATAGTACAATGCTGTGTAATTGGTGATGTTTTCTGTGAGGAGATGTTTATTGAACAGAAAGGACCACTAGGTAAGTAAGTGCTAGGTAATGATATTCTTTGACGTTTTCCTTCACAGGAAAGTCTTCAGGAGAGAGGTCTTTTCCTTTTCTTGGTAACAAGACAAGCTGGATTGTTTGTCTTACAGCAAGATTAATTGTACATTAGAGGCATTTAGCAGATGATCTTATCCAGAGTGACGTACGACATACCCAGAGGAGCCGGGGGAGCAGTAAGGGGTTAGGTGCTTTGCTCAAGGGCACTTCAGCCATTCCTGCTGGTCCAGGGAATCAAACCGGCAACTTTTTGGTCCCAAAGCTCCTTCTCTAAACATTAAGCCATGGCTTCCCCATTGTAGTTATAAATGGATAAAAAGTATGATGTTCTGTAATTAATAAAAATAAGTAACATTACTAGGGTGGCACGGTGGTGTAGTGGTTAGCACTATCACCTCACAGCAAGAAGGTTCTGGGTTTGAGCCCAGTGGCCGGCGAGGGCCTTTCTGTGTGGAGTTTGCATGTTCTCCCCGTGTCTGTGTGGGTTTCCTCCGGGTGCTCTGGTTTCCCCCACATGCAGGTTAGGCTAATTGGTTGGCTCTAAATTGACCGTAGGTATGAATGGTTATTTGTTTCTATGTGTCAGCCCTGTAATGATCTGGTGACTTGTCCAGGGTGTACCCTGCCTCTCACCCATAGTCCGCTGGGATAGGCTCCAGTTTGCCCGCGACCCTGCACAGGATAAGTGGTTATGGATAATGGATGGATGGATGGAATTAACATTACCAAATTGATTTTGTATAAAAGGAATAAAACATCTTAAGACATGCTGTTATTGTAAAATAATCAGTTTCAGAGTGGTAACTCTGCATCATATTGGGCCATACCACACCAACTCACTAGTGATTTTTTTCCCCCACAATAACAACACACCCCTAAGTGTTTTAAGTAACCCTTTTTAGATAGATAGATAGATAGATAGATAGATAGATAGATAGATAGATAGATAGATAGATAGATAGATAGATAGATAGATAGATAGATAGATAGATAGATAGATAACTTTGTCATTCACCTCTACATTCAGAATGCACATTTGAACAAAATTTCGTTCCACTGGCTTACGTCAGTATAACTGCTGCGTACAACTATTGCTTATAGTCCGGTAAACAAAATATCAAATTTTATGATTAGATACTTAAACTTGAATTTAAAAACAACTTGAATCTTATTATGTTACATCCTGTACTAACACCTTCCACCCATGATAACACCAGTTTGCATTGATAACAGTTTCCAGTTTAAAGTCCACTGCATGATGGCACAATTGTATAGTGAATCAATGCTGAAAGAATGAGATCTTTGGCATAGTTGAAGAACAAATGAAAAGAAAAGAGGTTGGAATAAATGAGCGAAATACAAAATATGCAGAAGCTAGTTTGGTAGCAGCATTGCCTTTCCAGAAACACCAACATTATTAACATTTTCCTGAGCTCGAAATGATCTCGTCATTTCTGTTTAACTTCAGTTTGTTATTCATTTATTAATCTTAAAGCGTATTATTCAGTAACTTGAAAGGAAAGGAAAGGAATGGTATGTAGTTAGGTCTTTAAATAGTATAAATAGTTAAACGTCACTAAGAAAAGGCTCGGCTTTAAAATAACCTTATAGCCCATGGTACTGAAAAGTTGGGAAACGAAAGTGTGTTAGTCACAGTATTGATAAATTCCTCACTACGTTAGTCACATCCTCCAAAATCAATAAACTTCAAAGTGCTGTTAATAACCACACACACACACACACACTCCAGGCTGGTGTGTGAAGCTCTGGTTGGAGATGTGAGACTAGGTCTGATTTACCGTATGACTTTTTTTTTTGGACACTTTGCCGAGGCTTGCGTAACGTCTGGGGTGTTTGCTTTGTGGTTAAGTAAGGATGTCTATATACATTTATACACATTCATTCACAAGTTATGGATTTGTCATGATGGTGAGAGCAACTGTAGATCTATAAAGGAATGATATGAGCTCCTATATTTTCTTTGTAGATTCAGAGTCTGGAGTCTACTGAAGATAAACCAGACACGTGTAAGAGAAAAAAAGGATATGTGATGATTTCTGCCACCATAGCCTCATAGTACAGCCAGCTGGCTGCCTGAAATGTCAGTGAGATTTTATGGGTAGATCCTGTTTTTTAGGATGGAGGCCCAGTGTGAATATTTAAAGGCTGTTGAAATGCTTGTGACAGGCCGTCGCTTATCATCAACAGTTCTTGTGCATGTGAGCAGCTGTATTGTTTACTATGTCTTTGTGTCTGGGTATGAATGTGCGACACAAAAACGCACACATACAATGATGATGATGACAGCGATGTTTCTGACGGGGTCAATGTCAGGGAGTGGTTTTGAAACAGGTGGTCCTTCAGGCTTTTAACAAAATGATGAGTGACAAGCCAAAGGTTGTGTTTTAAATGGTAAGGTCAGGATCCATGACGGGCAAGTTAGCAGTAAGACCTGCAAATATTCACATCTAACTTGTAACATGCCAACTAAGGTCGGCATGTTACAAGTTAGATGTGAATATTTGCAGGTCTTACTGCTAACTTGCCCGTCATGGATCCTGACCTTACCATTTAAAACACAACCTTTGGCTTGTCACTCAGCATTTTGCATCATTTTATATCGTAGTGTTTATCTGAGGATCTGTTGAAAAGCAGGCTGAGGTTACTTTATAGTTTTCGTTAACTGTCTATGTCATGTACTTTTAGAAAGGAAGATGTGGAATTGGAAGATTCATGAGTTTTTTGGAAAGTTAAAGATGCTTAGCTTCCTAACAAGGTCTTTTTGGAAGTCTTTCTGATTTCAAAAACACTCATTGTAGGATTCAGCTTTCAACCTCCTGTTCTACTTTTAACCTGATTGTGAATTAAATTAAACACTGAGGTATTGATTTACTAAGTTCCTAAATAAAAAGTGCTCATTTGTGGTTAGTGGGTATCAGTAGTGGTGGCACGGTGGTGTAGTGGTTAGCACCGTTGCCTCACAGCAAGAAGGTTCTGGGTTTGAGCCCAGTGGCTGATGGGGGCCTTCTTTCTGTGCAGAGTTTGCATGTTCTCCCCGTGTCTGCGTGGGTTTCCTCCGGGTGCTCTGGTTTCCCCCACAGTCCAAAGACATGCAGGTTAGGTTAATTGGTGGCTCTAAATTGACCGTAGGTGTGAATATGAGTGTGAATGGTTGTGTGTCTCTATGTGTTAGCCCTGCGATGATCTGGCGACTTGTCCAGGGTGAACCCCGCCTCTTGCCCATAGTCAGCTGGGATTGGCTCCAGCTTGCCCGCAACCCTGCACAGGATAAGTGGTTACTGATGATGGATGGGTATCAGTGGCGAACTGTTACTATTCAAGCTGGGACTTCAGCTCAGCCAAACCTTTGCTGACACACCAAAAAAAACAACAGGACAAGGGATTAGCGGCAAGGTGCCAGTTTGCTCCGTTGTGTGTAGTTGTCGATGTTGGTTTTAAAAATAATGAAATAAATTACATAGGGAAATTAATACTTAAGTCTAAGTGAAAAATATTGTAGCGTGCAGCGTGGAAGAAGAGTCTGGAGACAGAAATCTTAGTTTCTCGGTCGTTAGCCTGTGCTACTTGCTCTCAATAGCACTGACTTGACTGCTTTATTAGCGTTCGCTAACACTACTGATGAACGCTACACCGGCTGGAAGGTGACTTCATTTCTGCGCTGATGGCGCCAACTCACGGTTAAGCTCGCGCTGGCCTTCGAGAAGTCTGAGGGCGATACATTTTTGGTCCCTCCCACTGTAAATCAAAATCTGATTGGTTATTTCATCTGTCACTTCCTACATAAACATACACTGCCATGGCCTTCTGTCCCGCCAATGAAGTCCTAACCAATGAGTCAGCCAGCTCTAAACTCTTCTCAGTCTAGAGACAACAAACAAACAAACAAACAAACAAACAAACAAACAAAAATCCCATTGGATAACTCTGTTTTAAAGACAGTAACCCTTTCATTTCTGAAGCAAATTTGATAGAAAATGAGGCTGAATTAGAAGAGAATAATTATAATGAAATTATGAAAGAATGAAAGAAATTAAATATAACATTTGAAATGCTGATATGTTTAGGCCGTCTCTGAAGGTCTAGAAGGCCCTGATGCTTCCCCTCTGGTGGGTATATTGTGGATGATTTTCACAGAAGAACTGTGTAAATAATGTCACATGCAAAGTAGGGGAAGTAAACTACATGTCAGTGGGGATTTTGGATGTGCTAATTATTCTCGATAGCTGCAACAAGTTTCGAGAGACAACCATAAAAGTAAACTGACACGTTCCATACATATGCAGAGGTGCTGAGGGGCCATAGCATGTATAATTTTTGGCTCCTTGCACTGGCAATATGGAAAAACACCTGAAAACCTACAAATACAAATAAAATTCACTTTGAAAAATAAAGGAGTTCACTGAAAGGGGGAAATGTTGTCTCAGGAGGATGTGGAACAAGACAGTGAGGCATCAAGGACCGTTTGAAGCTATTGGAACTCCCGTTTCCTGTCTTCTAAGGCCAAGTTTACATTAGACCATATCTGTCTCGTTTTCTTTGCGGATGCACTGTCCGTTTACATTAAAACGCCTGGAAACGCCGGGAAACGGGAATCCGCCAGGGTCCACGTATTCAATCCAGATCGTGTCTGATCCGGTGCTGTGTAAACATTGAGAATACGCGGATACGCTGTGCTGAGCTCTAGCTGGCGTCGTCATTGGACAACGTCACTGTGACATCCACCTTCCTGATTCGCTGGCGTTGGTCATGTGACGCGACTGCTGAAAAACGGCGCGGACTTCCGCCTTGTATCACCTTTCATTAAAGAGTATAAAAGTATGAAAATACTGCAAATACTGATGCAAATACTGCCCATTGTGTAGTTATGATGGTCTTTAGGCTTGCCATCCTTCCACTTGCAAGTGGTAAGTGACTTGCGCACAGCGGCTCAGTCCCGAATCACTGCTCGTGCACTACACTCGCGCGCTCTGTGAGCTGCGCAGGGCCGGAGTGCGCACCCTCCAGAGGGCACTCGCTGTTCAGGGCGGAGTGATTTGGAGCGCAGCCGCTGAGGAGGAAGCGATGAGCCGCACTGACACATTTCAACTTACGTGCCGAATTAGTCATGTGATTAGCGTATCCGTGTATTGGTGTTGCTGTGTGCACGCTAATCGTTTTTAAAAACGTTAATCTGATGATCCGCTGATACGGTCTAATGTAAACCCCACCTAAGATGCCTTGAAACTGCCCCCAGTTGGAGGCAATATTGATGTATCCTTCATGCTGCCTATTACCCATAAATTTGTGTGGCAGCTCCCTCGAGCAACAGAAAAAAAATGATTTTGTATAAAAAAATTTATTGGTTTTGGGGTTGTTAGGTTTTTTTTGGCTTAGATTTTTTTTTTAATAGTGACAGAAGAATAAACATTATACTATGTTATAACCTCATGACTGTAACCAAATAGATTTGTTTGATATGATTTTTAAAGCGTCTGTTAGCCAATTAGCGCACTCTTTGGTTTGGTTTCACGGCGTGCTGATGTCACACGTTACTGTAAATGCTGTCCTCAAAGGTTGTTCCAAACAAACGTCCTGAGAAGACGTTTTAGGTCAAAAGTCCTGCCATATGAAACCCCTGTCTATTACATAGCAAGGCAACAAGACAGCAACCTTCTGTTTGGAACACAGCCGATGTGTGATGTCAAAGATACTCATTTACATCTGAAGGGGTGTGTCTATGACCAGTGTGGGTGGGTGAGAGATGGATGCACTAACTGACCGGCTGTGTCCAAATTTCACCCACTCCGTCAAGATGGCAACTTTCAATTCGAACAAATTAAGGCTTCAAAACAACACTATGGCAGGCGATGGATGAACAACATGGCACCATATATGCAATCACTGACACCAACGTTATCTAGATGAACTTATACGAGCCTGTGAATTCTTTAGCCATGAGCTGATACAAACCAAGAAGGCAGGATGGCTATTAATGCAGTAGTCACACTGAACTTTTGTCTCACTGTTTTCTTACCATTGGTGCACGTCTGGGGGAAAAACTGATATCCTTATATCATATTCATTTGTGCACAAAATCGCAGTTCCTGAAGTTGCTCCCAGTCTGTAAATAAGACTGTGGTTAACCTGATCTGTGTGCATTCATTTGTGTCATCATCCTTTATTTTGTACAAACAGCTTGCAAATTTTTGCAGGTGTTATCAAGTTTGCACAGGTTTTTACACCTTTTCAGGGCCTTAAATTATTCATTTTTGATGAAACACTCACAAAAGACATACATTTTCCAGCCGTAATAGCAAAACTAAAATGAATAAAGCCACGTCACATGTTTTAACCATCAAGTCCATCGAGCACTGTGGTTTTTGCTCAATAAGAGAAGTAATGGGTTTTAAAAGTGCTGCTATTGGATTGCCCTGCTGATCAAACGGCACATAGCTTCCCCTCCAATCCATCAGTTCCCTTTTAACTCCCCTGATTATATAACTCCACTTTCCACACAGACAGAGAAGTAAAATGATCAGACCGCTGAGATTATAGGCTAGACTATAACAGTGTTTCTTTGGAAAGTTTTCCAGTTCCACTTTCGTCAGGGATTCTACATGGAGTTAGTTTCCTTTCTCTCATAAATTTACTAATATTGAGTTTAGATGTATAGTTTATATAAAATAAGTTGCTTGATTTTCCAGCTGGGGTGGCACGGTGGTGTAGTGGTTAGCGCTGTCGCCTCACAGCAAGAAGGTCCTGGGTTCGAGCCCCGGGGCTGGCAAGGGCCTTTCTGTGTGGAGTTTGCATGTTCTCCCCGTGTCCGTGTGGGTTTCCTCCGGGTGCTCCGGTTTCCCCCACAGTCCAAAGACATGCAGGTTAGGTTAACTGGTGACTCTAAATTGAGCGTAGGTGTGAATGTGAGTGTGAATGGTTGTCTGTGTCTATGTGTGAGCCCTGTGATGACCTGGCGACTTGTCCAGGGTGTATCCCGCCTTTCGGCCGTAGTCAGCTGGGATAGGCTCCAGCTTGCCTGCAACCCTGTAGAACAGGATAAAGCGGCTAGAGATAATGAGATGAGATGAGATTTTCCAGCCTGGTCCTAAAGACATTAATTCCAATTGTCTGGTGTGATTCAGGTACAATTCTTCAGACTGTCCCTCAAATGTAGTCACAATGAAATGAGAAACCTTTGAACATAAACCAAATCAACATCTGTATTAAAATGAAAAATTGTCCACTTCCATTGTGAGTCACCGTATTCTTTTTCCCCAATAAAGCACAAATAAAACCTGACATGATCAATTAGGAGTTTCCCTTTGATTACACAGAGAATTATCAAGCCTGAAATATTCATTTTGGCTTTATGTTTTACAAGCTGACTTTATTAAGTCCAATTAATTTAGGATTATTTTCCAAGAACATTATGCCCCAAAGAATTCTATTCCTCTTTTTCCAGAGCAATTTATTAAAAATGACATATTAATCACTGGGATAGATTATATTATAAGATCTTAATGCCTTTTTGAGCTTGTGTTTGGTGTCCGTGTGGTGCTGTTAGATTTTTTTTTTATTTTTTTTACGTGCTTTAAAAAATTATTAAGGGACATTAAATAATAAAATATCTCAGTCTGTCAAAATGTCAGAAACTCTTGATTTATTATGCAACTGTTTATTTTGAACATACAGTACTGTGCAAAAGTCTTAGGCACCCTATTGTTTTTCATACAAACTTTGTTATAGATTTCTATTTTATGACTTCTACATTATCGAGTCAGTACAAAAACATTTTAGAGTTCCAAACGTTCGTTCATTTTCCAGCACAAAATTAAATGTTACGGGGGAAAAAAAGTTTGTATCTGAGCAGCATATTCCATAAGAGAGCACTTTTCAGATTAAAAAAAGAAAACATAATGAACGCTGCTGGGTTTTGGTGCAAAATGAAGAAGCGAGTGTGACAGTCAAAGTGTCCAGAAGAACTGTGGCTGGTTCTGGAAGATGTTCAGTAAAACCTACAGCTCATTTCCGCATAAAACTGCACTCACTGTACCTCAGACTACTTTTTTTTTAAAGCAAAGGGTCGTCTCACACCAAATACTGACTTTGTTTCATTTATTATGGCTTACTGATGACTGTTTATAGTATTTTTTAATATTGAAACATTTAATTTCATTATTTTTAAGCTATTTTTGGTCGACAGCATTTCTTTACATGTGCCGAAGACTTGTGCACAGTACTATATTTTTCATTAATTTCTCAATAACTTGAGTTAAACTAACAGGAAAAGCATGTTGTTGTAAAAACTGACTTATTGATGGGTCTGCGGAGTTTAATAGCAAGAAATATTGACAAAGATCTCATCTCATCTCATTATCTCTAGCCGCTTTATCCTTCTACAGGGTCGCAGGCAAGCTGGAGCCTATCCCAGCTGACTACGGGCGAAAGGCGGGGTACACCCTGGACAAGTCGCCAGGTCATCACAGGGCTGACACATAGACACAGACAACCATTCACACTCACGGTCAATTTAGAGTCACCAGTTAACCTAACCTGCATGTCTTTGGACTGTGGGGGAAACCGGAGCACCCGGAGGAAACCCACGCGGACACGGGGAGAACATGCAAACTCCACACAGAAAGGCCCTCGCCGGCCCCGGGGCTCGAACCCAGGACCTTCTTGCTGTGAGGCGACAGCGCTAACCACTACACCACCGTGCCGCCATTGACAAAGATTTAAAATATAAATACAATAAAATCCTCATATGGACTTACAATACTCAGGAAACTGAGGTGTGATACAATGTACAAGCAGAGATGTAGACTAATGATGCTCTTCATCAAAACATTATGCACATATCCTCACAACAGTCACTGATTGTTTGAGGGAGATTACAGACCAGGGCTTGTTGATGTGAAGGTAAATTAAAGAACCTGATGTGAAGCTCAGTGCCCGCAGCAAGAGGGTAGACTTCAGAGAAACCGACCTGGCACACACTCGTTTATTTGAATTATGTTTAGTCTGCCCTGTTTTCCCTTACTCTCATCTGTTTTGGCCAGACACACAATTATGTCTGTTACGTCAGACAACGCATGAACACACTGGCAGCACTATTCGAACCGTATGTTGGAGTTTGCAGCTTGTCAGACAAAGAAGGCTTTCACTGTGACATGCGCTCTCGGCTCTGCCACCTCTGTAAACCAGACGATCGTTTGCACCATAAACTGAAGTCCACAAGGCGTTCGGGGGCTCTGGCATGCTTATTGGGACATGTCCAGAGTGTGAAGGTTCTCACAGCTGCCCCTGAAACCCTGTAATGAAATACTGAGGCAGGATGTAACTCTATCTCTAGGGAAAATCAGACCATTATGAGAAGTCACTAGTTTACTCTGGGTTTATTCAAATGCACTGTTTTCACTATGATGAGTTACATGATATATTTTAATAAACGTATCGTTCATTGTATTGTATAACATGAAGTTTTGTTTCATCAGCATTATTACTATGAAATTGCACCGTAAAACCTTACTGTATTGTAAGATAACGTTAATTGTTAAACTATCTACAGCACTTTTGCCTGTCCCAAGTTTCTCCCAAGTTTCAATGATGCACTGTTAGAAATAGGGGTACAGTAGGAGTTCATTTCTGTACCCCAAGGTACAATCTACACTATACCCCATAGGACTCATTATTGGACCTCAAGGTAACTATGTGTACCTTTTTAGGACCAAAAAGGTACATATATGTTCAGTATATAAAGGGTACAAATAAATACCTTAGAAGGTATTGATCCAGTGACAAGCCATTGTAACCTTTAAGGTACAACGTTTAACAGTTATTCTACGAAATCGAGTCGTACATGAGCTGATAGCCGGCTATAAGCAATGCACGATGAGACTGAGTGGAATAACTGTTTTATCATATCCAAATTCACTGGATTTTGAGAAACCGAGCATTTTTATTTTTTGCAAATTCGATAAATAAAAACTTTATACAAAATGTCCGAGAAAATAATTTCTGCTTAGAATGTAAACAAGGGGGCGGCACGGTGGTGTAGTGGTTAGGGCTGTCGCCTCACAGCAAGAAGGTCCGGGTTCGAGCCCTGTGGCCGGTGAGGGCCTTTCTGTGTGGAGTTTGCATGTTCTCCCCGTGTCCGCGTGGGTTTCCTCCGGGTGCTCCGGTTTCCCCCACAGTCCAAAGACATGCAGGTTAGGTTAACTGGTGACTCTAAATTGACCGTAGGTGTGAATGTGAGTGTGAATGGTTGTCTGTGTCTATGTGTCAGCCCTGTGATGACCTGGCGACTTGTCCAGGGTGTACCCCGCCTTTCGCCCGTAGTCAGCTGGGATAGGCTCCAGCTTGCCTGCGACCCTGTAGAACAGGATAAAGCGGCTACAGATAATGAGATGAGATGAGAATGTAAACAAACCAGTGAAATGACAGTAGCAATTTGTGAAAAATGCTATAATAATAATCATAATTCTTGAAAAATAAAAAAGATACGTTCTTACTATCAAATACTTTCATTCCATATTTTGTTGCTTTTTGTATTTTGAGGGGTTTGCTTCTTCTTCTTCTTTAGGTTTTTTTTTTTGGTGGTTGGCAAATCAACTTAACCCTTTGATGCAAAACATGGGTCAAAAGTGACCTGGTTGAGTTTTTATCTTCTATATCTTTGCAATAAATTAATTCCATCATTCAGTCTTCAAGGTATTCCTCAATTAACTTGTTTTTGATCATCGTACATCCTTATTTTATTTTTTCCTTTCTTACTTTTTGAATAAAAACCCTTTTTGTATCACTACCCTTCTAATGCACAACATGGGTCAAAAACGACCTGCATTCATTTTCCAGGTTATTTCATGTATGGCTGAGTGTTTCTATGATCTACTTTTGAAATAAATTCATTTTGTCATTTACTTTTCCAAATATGCAGTAAATATCTTGTTTTTGTTTAGCACAAATCATCATTTTTATTTTTCCTTTCTTAAGTTATGAACAAGCACAGCTTTTGTAATTCTACATCAAGTTTACACACATGGGTCAGAACCGACCCGCATGCATTTACTCCAGCGTTTGGTGGGAACTGTGAATTGTGCTTGTGTCAGACATTTCACAGCTCAGCACAGCGCCCTTTGCCCATCTAATACATGCAAGTAATGTTTTTCAATTGTTTGAACATTACCTTAGAAAAAAATTGATTATGTTTAGGTTCCCTTGAGAGTGAGTAGATTACTTGTCAGAAAGTTACAAGTAATTACTATTAGCTACCGAGCTGTTGACATATTCTACTTTAGTTAGCTAATTTTATTGTAGTTGGCTTAGCTAACTACATAGTTAATAAATAAATAACTGGCCCCATTCACTGCTAAAGTAATTACTTGAAACAAATTATTATTATAGTATTAAGACATTTAATTTTAAATCACACTTGGACGGCCCATGTGTAGTAATATAAAAAGTATTTTTGTTCATAAAGTAGGAAAGAAAAAATTAAATTAATGATTTGTGGTAATTAAAAACAAGATATTTAAAGAATACTTGGAATATTCAATCATAAAATAAATTGATTTCAAAAGATAGAGCAAAGAAAAACTCAGTCAGCATGAAATAACCTGGAAAATGAATGCTGGTCATTTTTGACCCATGTTGTGCATTAGAAGGGGTGTGCATATGTTTTGCATCAAAGGGTTAAAGGTGCATTACCACCACCGACTGGGCTGGAGTGTGGAACAGGAGATATTGGCGGGGGATATATTCTTTCCACCATTTCTGTTTCTTTTAAGTACCTGATAACAATTTTTTGGGTTTTGTTTTTGAGAAGAGTTTTTATTTCGTCCTCTGTTCATTCAGCAACACGCTCCGCCATTTTGTTTTTCTCTTCTCACAGTATATAAGCTGATATCCTAGTAGTACAATAGCCAATCAGAGCATGTGATTGCTCATAACTAGTTAATGTGGATAGAATAATATACTTTATTTTCTGAATGTGTTGACATCAATTTGTCCAACACTGTTACCCAAGTCATAGATTGAAAGTAAATCATTAACTTACAAAAATAATCAACAATAAGTCAGTCAACAGAATTCTATTAATATTCTCCTTCCATTAGCATGAACCACATTTTGTGTATTTTCTAATCCTATGCTAAAAACCCAACCCTGTTACTTTCTGTCCTGTTTCTTATTTAAGCGCTAAGTGCAGCCTGCCAGCAATGAAACTCTGTAAAGAGAAGAGAGAGAGAGAGAGATTGGTGCCTGAGATAATTTAACATATTTAATGGCACCCCATTATGGAATCACTTTGTCTAAGCGCACTTGATTTCTAAGCTCCTTAGATCCTTAGCAGAGATTCACTTTTTGCACACTGGGATTAAAACTGCTGCTGGTGTCCATGAGTCACCACAGATCCACATCCGTGCAGTTATAAAACAAAGCGAGACATGAGGCCAAGCAAACTGGCCCTGAAAACTTCTGGGAAGTGAGGGAGAGGCACAAAGGGAGCACGTAATAACCGGTGTCAGGAGCTGTACTCGGTCACTCTGTTCAAAGTGCCAGTGCTCCGGGGCCTATTAGAAGTCTGTCCTTACATTAATGTGGTGCTCCATTAGATGGAAACCAAACAGCCGGACGGAGAAAAAAAAGAAATAAATGTCTTTTCATGTCTGCCCGTAAGCCTTAATCATGTGCAGCCACTCATGCAATTCAAACACAGCTGCTAGAAGCATTAAGCTTTGGCAAAACTTTATCCCAGTGCAACTGCAGTACTGCAGCGCTTTAAAACAGAACGTTCTAGCCTCTGTCCATGTGTGTGTGTTTGTGTGCAATCATCATATCTGTTGGAAACATAGTGTGTGGTGTTGGTGCAACCAGTAATGGAGGACAAAAGCAAACTGAGGAAAGGCAGGAAAAAAATAGTCATCATTAAGCAGATCATCACGCAGACAACCTGCCTGTCCTACAACCTCTGTGTGTGTGTGTGCTTCACATCTCATCTCATCTCATTATCTCTAGCCGCTTTATCCTTCTACAGGGTCGCAGGCAAGCTGGAGCCTATCCCAGCTGACTACGGGCGAAAGGCGGGGTACACCCTGGACAAGTCGCCAGGTCATCACAGGGCTGACACATAGACACAGACAACCATTCACACTCACATTCACACCTACGGTCAATTTAGAGTCACCAGTTAACCTAACCTGCATGTCTTTGGACTGTGGGGGAAACCGGAGCACCCGGAGGAAACCCACGCGGACACGGGGAGAACATGCAAACTCCACACAGAAAGGCCCCCGCCGGCCCCGGGGCTCGAACCCAGGACCTTCTTGCTGTGAGGCGACAGTGCTAACCACTGCACCACCGTGCCGCCCCGTGCTTCACATTATATAGCTATATAGCATTTTACAACGGAGTTTGAGTTCATTTGGGGCTGCTCAGAATTTGCTATAAAAGTACACGCACAATACACACTTGAGCGATGGTCCAGTCCAAACACAGAATGAATTCCTCAGGAGCATGGTCATAATTAGCACAGTCATTACTTTTAACCATGACTCTGCAGGAGGTTATGGCCCTCATTTGTCTCTGGCAGACTGTTAGCAGGAAGCTTCCAGTGCCTCATTTTACAGCAGTACAATCCTACTGTAGTGCTGAGTTCCAGCAGATGGAGAGAGGATAGAGACCGAGATGGAGGAACAGAAATGGAACAAGAGCAACGTCAGCGGGTTGATTTTTCCACATGCTGCACAGAGCAGTAGGCAAACAGCCAAGCTGAGCTTTTACTGAGTCAAACCTTTTAATGGTGGAGTGTATGGCTGCAAAGGCACTGAGATTAAATCTATGCCTTCCATTGCATATCATAATCCCTCATTATGGCTCTCTGTTCCTTACCTGAGAAAACATTCCTTCAGTGCAGTGGTTCCCAAACTTTCTCTGCTGGGCCCCCCTTTAGTAGATAAGACAATTTTTGTCCCCCCCCCCCCCGACAAAAAGAGAAAAAAAAGATAAACAGGACACACATTTTGTTTTCAGACTCCATTGCAGTTTATTAATACAAACCTCAACCTTTTTTGAACAAATAAAAGTAAACTGCCATAAACTACAGGTTGCAATATAATTATAACTGTTTTCAAGCACCTTAAAGGACATGGGACATGAAACATAAATGCACGCTATGTCAGTTTCTTTCCATTAAAAATATGAAATAATTGCATCAACAAATACAAAATTATCTATTAAATTCAGAAAAATCGTTATATTCGTGATGTTATATGGCATTTCTGCTCGAGCTCCGATATGCATATTTTACAACCGGAAGAGCCGCTGTCACGTGATCATACGTCACAAAAACTTTCGGGTACAGCACAAGCGGGTAGATGAATATGGAGAAGTGTGAATCGTGATGATGACGAATGCGACAAAATAGTTTTTGTGTCTTGGATGACAAGAAAATTGTTTCGTTTTTAGAGTGTTTAATGTACATTGAACATCATGGTGTATTGCGACCTCCCAGTCAGTCAGACGCGCTGTTACTCCTGTTAGCAATGTAGCTAGGCTCAGCATGGCCAATGGTATTTTTTGGGGCTGTAGTTAGATGCGACCAAACTCTTCCACGTTTTTCCTGTTTACAAAGGTTTATATGACCAGTGACATGAAACAAAGTTCAGTTACACAAATTGAAATGTGGCGATTTTCTATGCTATGGAAAGTCCGCACTATAATGACAGGCGTACTTACACCTTCTGCGCGCTTCGACAGCGCATTGAAACCTTCACTCGGAGTTGTACCATTATTTTTTAGACAGGGCGGACGGACCAGGGCATTCGCCCGCCTGGCCGTGCCCGACGAGGAGTGCTCTCGGCCGGCTTGGGAGGCAGACGGCAGCCCCTCCTGGAAGTGTGTTTTTACCATGGGCCTGATGCGGTAAGGATTAGTATTATAATTTTGGGTGTATCAATTATTGATTATCATAATTCTGACTCGTTTCGCCATTTTGAATGTTTTCATCTCGGACTCTGGAAGCATTGTATCTCAATCAATCTCGAAAAATATCAGCAAAAAAAAACTAGCTTGCAACGGACTTTAGCTAGATCTATGATGAACTTTCAATGTATGATACAAAAATAATACTTCTTTCAACAGATCATTAGCCTTTGAGCAGAATTGTTTTTAACTTACCAGGAAGTGTTATCGAGCCGACCGCTTTCAGTTTCATGGGGATTGAATGAACTCTCACTCTCAGAATCATCTGACCCGTCAGAGTAAATACAAGATCCATGTTCATGTGAATTTCCAGCTATCGGTTCGAATTGATAGGGTCTAACTTCACATCTCTGTGAAACATCGGGAATGTCACTGTCGATGGTGTCTATTTCGGTAACCTGTTTACATTAGATACCCAAGCGCTGGCTCCTTGAAAAGTTTTTGTGATGTCACGGGTCACGTGACCGCTTAGCTAATTAACGAATCATTGTTTTACGCTGATGTATAAAAAAGTTTAATAATGTGGTGATTTTCACATTTTTGACGCCCTGCAGTGATTTAGATGGCATTTCTTATGCCCTTTATACATAATTATGCCCAGAAAAAAATCCATGTCCCATGTCCTTTAACTGTGTAACAGGTTTCTTTTTTTAATATTCAACATTATCAATGCAGTTTTCAAACATTGCCTCTCTGCAAAAATGGGTTTTAAAACATGACCAAGTCCCTGAGAAGAAAAAAACAAAAACCTAAAGATTTGTTGTGTAAAAATGACACCTTTAATCCTCGCATCTTTTCAGTGACTGGTGTGGGCCTGCTTCATGCTGCAGATCTTCTCAAATCTGGGTTGCAGTTTTGAGATTGCCACTCTGAGTTCATTTTCAATGTCCAGCTTTGATCTGTATTTTGTCTTGATTGAGGCCACAGCAGAAAAACCTCTCTCACATAGGTAGGATGTGGCAAAAGGAAGAAGTATGGCCAGGGCTCTCTTACCTCGCAGTGGGTCATCTTTCTCCACTCCAATCCAAAATGCAGCCAGTGTCTTTGACTGAAACTGCAGCCTCATTGTTGAATCAGAGGTGACATCAATGAACTGTTCCTCCTCTGATGTGCTGGAGTCGGCAGGTGGTGTTGCACTGAAGGGGTCACGGATCCAGTCATATTCTTTGGGATCCTGCATCAGGAAATATTTCTGGAAATGGTTCTGAAGGGCAGAGATGTGTGTTTTCATGCATGGGATCACTGTGTTCTGCAGTTTGTTGTCTTCAATGAATGATTTCAGGTTCTCAAATGAGTCCACATTTCCAAACTTCACTCGCTGCAGCCACATTAGGGTGGTTCACAATATGATCACACATCACATTATCTCTAGCCACTTTATCCTGTTCTACAGGGTCGCAGGCAAGCTGGAGCCTATCCCAGCTGACTACGGGCGAAAGGCGGGGTACACCCTGGACAAGTCGCCAGGTCATCACAGGGCTGACACATAGACACAGACAACCATTCACACTCACATTCACACCTACGGTCAATTTAGAGTCACCAGTTAACCTAACCTGCATGTCTTTGGACTGTGGGGGAAACCGGAGCACCCGGAGGAAACCCACGCGGACACGGGGAGAACATGCAAACTCCGCACAGAAAGGCCCTCACCGGCCCCGGGGCTCGAACCCAGGACCTTCTTGCTGTGAGGTGACAGCGCTAACCACTACACCACCCCCACGCCCCACAATATGATGGTATAAGTAAAAGTTTTCTAAATTTTGCCAGATCGCATTTTGCCTTGTTCCTATTGTCATTGTAAACATCTGTACCAAAAATTGAGCCAATAGGATGCCAGTAAAGGGTGGCACACTTTTTCACAATTTTTAATGTTCTACATAAGAATGCGTAACTTTAGCAGAAACAGAAACTTGAACGTTACAAAAATGAACAATGCAGAATGCTCGATAAGTGTGCTCAATAATAATCTCTCCCAATCTCCCTGTACTTATGCTACATATATTAGAACATTAGAACAGTTCAAACACTATATTCCATGTATGATGACCTTGTTCTCTTTCATACTTTGTCTCTGTGTCCTTGCACAATGCGGAGCAAAAACTGCTTTTGGTCTTCATTTCGCACAGATTGTTGACAGCGTTTAATAAGGGCAATGCCTCTCTCTGCACTGTCATTGATGACCTTCAAGGCATGAACTTTTTGTCGCAGATTCTCATCTGTGAGAATGGACCTCACATCATCAGGGTTACTTGTGCTGTTAATTTGGCCTTCAGTGAGAACTTCAAAGAAGTAGATTGAGCGGCGAGTGACGAGGCTAGAGATGGTAGTTGTACTGTTCTTGCGGAAGAAAGACTTGGCATCAAGTCTTTTGAGCATCTTCCCAGGGCGTCTTTCAAGATTTCTCAGCATTGCCTCCTTTTCTTCAGCATCAATGCGAGCATCAAAAAATGCTAGGGCGACGAGATCTTCTGACAGATACCACAAATGTCGTGTAATGCTCTTCAGTGCGGCATCTGCAATGCTTTTATCCGGATATAGATGCAAACTCTGGATCAAGTCCAAATCATTCTTTGGAGCATGGGTTGCAAGGGAAGCCTCATGCCAATACATTATGTAGATGAAACAGACGAAGTTGGTAACTTTCCTCACTGATTGTGTCTGCTTCAATGTCAGACTTGTCTGGGCCTCGAAAATAGAAAAAAACGTTAACAATTTCAAAATTGTGAAAAAGTGTGCCACCCCTAAATATGCAGCAATTGACTCCATTTTTGGTACAGATGCTTAGAACAAGGCAAAAAGCGATCTGGCAAAATTTGGTGAAAGTCAATTTTATGAACCACCCTAAGCCACATCTCAAGTTTTCTGGTGAATGATGTGATTTTATCTGCCAGATGTGGGAGGTGTGTATTTGTGCCCTGCAACTGCAAATTCATTTCATTGAGTTTCAGAAACATGTCACTGAGGTATGCAAGTTTCATGAGGAACTTGTTACAGTAAAATTTGTGGGCAAGATCATTGCCCTCTTCCTTCAAAAAGATGCGGATTTCATCTCACAGTTCAAAGACCCTGGACAGCACCTTCCCACGTGACAGCCATCGGGACTCGCTGTGAAACAGAACAGCTGTGTGGTCGGAGCCCATTTCCTCGCACAGTGCCGAAAAAATCCGGGCTTTGACAGGTCGTGTTTTGATGTAGTTGACGGTGGCAATAACGTCGGTCATTACATCATTCAGCTCGGGACTCAGCTGTTTAGATGCCAGTGCTTCACGGTGTATCATGCAGTGCGTCCACTGCACACTGGGGGAAACGCGCTTGATGAGCGCTTGCAGCCCTGCCCGTTTCCCAGCCATAGCCTGCGCCCCGTCAGTGCAGAGCCCCACACAGTCCTCCCATTTCAGGTTGACCTCTTTCAAGTAAGAGTCAATGATTTTAAACAGTTCTTCTGCTGTGGCTCTGCCAGTAACTTTTTTGCAGAAGAGCAATTCCTCCCTCATGTTATCTCCATCTATGAATCTGACGTAAGTAATTAATAAACAGTCTTTGTTACTGTCAGTGGCTTCATCCATCTGAAGAGAAAAGTGGCTGTCACGCACTTTGTCATTAAGCTGCTCCTCTATGTCCTTTGACGTCATAAATGCGCCTGCCGATGGTGTTGCTGGACAGAGGAATAGCCCTTAGTTTGCTGGCTGCAGTGTCATCAAGCATAGTTGATACCATGTCCATAGCACAGGGAAGTACTAATTCCTCCGCTATTGTGTGCGGCTTTTTACACTCTGCCACTCGGTAGGCAACTTTATATGAGGCGAGTTGAGCATTTGCCGGCACGGATGCAGCTTTAGTAAATAGGGACTGTTGAGCACGGCAGTTTACGAGTTTTTGTCTGAAAAACTCAACTGGCTTGTCTTTGTGCTCTGGATGTTTTGTCTCCAAGTGGCATCTTAGCTTGTTTGGCTTCAAGCTGTCACAAGCTAGCACTTTAAGACAGACAACACACTGCGGACTCTCCTCATTATGCACCGTTGTACAGGTGAAGCCAAAGACAAGATATGTGTCGTCATATTTTCTTGTCTTTGCCTTGGAATGAACTTGCTTTGGAAGCACATTTGGCGATGCTTCATCCTCTGATTTGCATTTACGTGGGAGCCCCGCACCCCCCGCCAAAACCTTCTTCATGTTATGCTAGCAGTGTAATTCATTCATTCATTCATTCCATCTGCGCCCCGCGCCCCCCCTGCAATGGCTCTGCACCCCCCCGGGGGGCGCGCCCCCCACTTTGGGAAGGCTTCAGTGGAAGATAACATTGAGGCCAGCTTACACCACACTGGACAGAGAGGGGGCGGCATGGTGGTGTAATGGTTAGCACTGTCGCCTCACAGCAAGAAGGTCCTAGGTTGAGGGCCTTTCTGTAATGGAGTTTGCATATTTTCCCTGTGTCTGTGTGGGTTTCCTCTGGGTGCTCCGGTTTCCCCCACAGTCCAAAGACATGCAGGCTAGGCTAATCGGTGGCTCTAAATTGACTGTAGATGTGAGTGTGAATGGTTGTTTTGTCTCTGTGTCACCCCTGTGATGACCTGGCGACTTGTCCAGGGTGTACCCCACCTCTCGCCCATACAGTAGTCAGCTGGGATAGGCTCCAGCTTGCCTGCGACCCTGTAGAACAGGATAAGCGGCTACAGATAATGGATGGATGGATAGAGAGGGAACGATAACAGAATGACAGGAATAATTGAGCTCTGTGTTGATCTGTACAAATGATTTAACATAAAGACACCGGCCATCCCCCAGAATCATATGGTCTCCAAAACTATTGGCACCCTTCATTATAATAAGCAAAACTCAATAGACTATATATCATCTGTTGCTTTCATCAGTGGCATGGAAGTTCGTGAAAGGTTTGTTTCATCGTTCTGAGTGGTCTCACACCCCTGTGCTGTGGTCTCTCTGTGCTCACTTCGGGGAAGTTCAGGCTTTGCATCTTGTGGGATGCTGTCAGGAAGAGAAAAAGAAATGAGACTGTGTAACAGTGGCATATTTGTGTTTATATCCCTCATCAAACAATTCCTATGCAGGGATTGGCCAAGGACTATTTTATGTCATGTGACATAAAATAGTTCCCATCCATTATCCATAACCGCTTATCCTGTGCAGGGTCATGGGCAAGCTGGAGCCTATCCCAGCTAACTATGGGTGAGAGGTGGGGTACACCCTGGACAAGTCACCAGATCATCACAAGGCTGACACATAGAGACAAACAACCATTCACACTCACATTCACACCTACGGTTAATTTAAAGCCACCAATTAGTCTAACCTGCATGTGGGGGAAACTGGAGCACCCGGACGAAACCCAGGCAGACATGTGGAGAACATGCAAACTCCACACAGAAAGGCACTTGTCAGTTACTGGGCTCAAACCCAGAACCTTCTTGCTGTGAGGCGACAGTGCTAACCACCACACCACCATGCTGCCCATAAAATAGTTCCACCATTGAATAAATAATGCATCTTGTGACGTCAAAAATTTAAAAAAATGTATATGGTGTGAGTCAGTCATGGCATAGCCTGGATATACCATGAACTGATGTCACAATTTCAAGCTATACAGCAAACTCAAGTCACAGCTGTGGCTCTGTGAGCATTTCTGTGTGTGTAGATCTACATATCATGATCATGCCTAGCAAGCCAGGTGATAGCATGGTGCATGTGCAGGTCGCGCCGACGTAAACAACAAACATGGCTGCCTCCAGTGAGTTTATGCCGAAATTCAATCTTAACACTTTCAGTTTGGAATTTTTTGATGAGGGATATAAATCTAACATCCCATGCACTGAGAGACACCGGGAATTATGGATTCTCTTTGGTGACTGGCATCGTAGTCTTTTCCTCAAAGAATCCATAATTTCATTCAGAGCCTCTCAGTGCATGGTATATTTGGTTATTATTTTGATTGCCCATAATGAAGTAAATATCCATCCATCCATCCATTATCTGTAGCCACTTATCCTGTCCAACCGGGTCACAGGCAAGCTGGAGCCTATCCCAGCTGACTACGGGCGAAAGGCAGGGTACACCCTGGACAAGTCGCCAGGTCATCACAGGGCTGACACATAGACACAGACAACCATTCACACTCACATTCACACCTACGGTCAATTTAGAGCCACCAATTAGCCTAACCTGCATGTCTTTGGACTGTGGGGGAAACCGGAGCACCCGGAGGAAACCCACGCGGACACGGGGAGAACATGCAACTCCGCACAGAAAGGCCCTCGCCGGCCACTGGGCTCGAACCCAGGACCTTCTTGCTGTGAGGCGACAGCGCTAACCACTACACCACCGTGCCGCTAACCACTACACCACGGTGCCACCATGTATATGTACAGTGCCAGTCAAAAGTTTGTACACCCCTACTCATTCATATGTTTTTTTCCTGTATTTTGACTATTTTCTAAATACAGAACAATACTGAAGATGTCAAAACTATGAAATAACATCCTGGAATTTTGTACTAAACAAAAACATATTAAAAATCAATATGTTTCATATTTTAGATTCTTCAAAGTAGCCAGCGTTTATCTTGATGACACTTTGCACACTATCGGCATTATCTTAACCAGCTTCATGAGGTAGTCATCTGGGATGCTTTTCAATTAACAGTTGTCTCATCTCATCTCATCTCATTATCTCTAGCCGCTTTATCCTTCTACAGGGTCGCAGGCAAGCTGGAGCCTATCCCAGCTGACTACGGGCGAAAGGCGGGGTACACCCTGGACAAGTCGCCAGGTCATCACAGGGCTGACACATAGACACAGACAACCATTCACACTCACATTCACACCTACGGTCAATTTAGAGTCACCAGTTAACCTAACCTGCATGTCTTTGGACTGTGGGGGAAACCGGAGCACCCGGAGGAAACCCACGCGGACACGGGGAGAACATGCAAACTCCACACAGAAAGGCCCTCGCCGGCCACGGGGCTCGAACCCGGACCTTCTTGCTGTGAGGCGACAGCGCTAACCACTACACTACTGTGCCGCCTAATTTCAAGCCTTAAATGTTCTTATTCTATTGGCAGACAATTTTGCTCATTTTAAGCATTCAATTCTAGAAAGAAGCAAAATTATCTGCCAATAGATTAAGAAAATTTAAGGCTTGAAATTAGTAAAAATGTCTCAAAGTAAGCTAAATAATCTTATATTTGAGTTCTAGTAAACTTCTAATAAGAAATAATAGATAACAGTTAACAGTTGTGCCTTGTCAAAAGTTAATTAGTGCAATTTCTTGCCTTTTTAATGTGTTTGAGATCAAACTAAATAGTAAATAATAAAAATGCAGTAAATAGTCCTATTCCATCCACAACAGTAATTCATACAGTATTATGTCAAGAACTGCTCAGCTAAGTAAAGCGAAACGACATCCATCATTACTTTAAGACGTGAAGTGTTTTTTGTAATTCATAAAAATAAAGAAAAACACCGAATTTGAAGGTGTGTCCGAACTTTTGACTGGTACCGTATAGATAATGTTGTGTGAGTTAAATGGGTTTCTGTGGAGCTTCTGAAGAGCACCGTGAAGGCAATATTGGTTTGTCTGAGACACAAAAACATAAAAAGCAGCTGCATTTAGCCAAAAGTAACCGATGTATTAACTGCTAGTTATTATTCACTGAGTTGCGCTCAACCACACTGTTGTGATAGAAGCTGGTGGTAATTATTAGCGTTTAGCTTATGGTTAAAGTTGGTGCACATGTTGACTTGTTAACAATTGTTAATTGGCAGCCAGCAAATTAAGGGTTAAATAGGTGTGTGTGTGTGTACACATTTGGGGAACAAAACAGTGAAAGGTGGAGACAGGATAAAAACCAAAACAAAGGCATGTGGTGATCATCACGCAGTGGGGGAATCCATGACAGCAATAAATAAAATGGAAACTTGACCCAAGAAACCTATTTTTTTTTAAAACTTACCCTTCAGTGCTTGCATACTTTATATGCACACAATAAAAATATAAATTTGAAGTGTAAAAAGCAGAGCAGGACAGATGGAGTAGACTCTGAAGTGTATGAGTCACCTTCCTCATGGAGAGTTAAGAAATGAACTGTTGTTGAACTGGAAGACGGAACAAACAACGAAACGACTCTTGAGAAGCTCTTTCGGTTTGAACTGAACTTCAATGCTGCTGTTGCTACTTAATAAAATTCTGTTAGTAAGATCTTCTAGGATCGTGAAGATTGGCATATCTGCTCGAGAAAAAAAATTATTTCATGATACGAAATAAATAAAAAAAAACAAGTGGGTATATGATAACAGGTAATTAATGGAGCACACATCTGATCACTGTGTCATCACCTCTGCTCTTTCTTTATTATCCACTTTCCTGTAGTTCTGGTCTGATTAGTCCTGCTTCTCAGAACAACCTTGCGTGCAACACCTCTATTCACTTTTAACGGCTCTTACTCAATGCTCTTATTACTTCTAAAATAACGGAGATGAGTCAGGAAAGGTCACAAGTTATTTCACTATGGAAACAAAACAATATCAAGGACTTGTTATGTCTCTGCGATGAGGAAAACATCTATATGATTAATTTCAAAATGAAGATTCAGTCCCTGTCCACATATATGTATATATGTAATTGAAGCTTTTTAAAAAATGTTTTCAAGGTGGAGAAATTTGGAAAACTCCCTTTTCACTGTTTACGTGAAGACACGTGCCTGACATCACAGCATCAACCTGCTCATGCCCATTGTGGTTCAGGACTCGGTTTATCATGGATGCTATCCAAGATGTTACTTCGTGGTCTGCAATTTCTTATTTGATAACATGTTTGCAATATGGACTTTAAAAATGAGCTCACAAGCATAGTGTAGACTTTGGTAAAAGGAAACATACAGGTCTCAATTCTTGGGTTTCAGTCACGTGACTTTTCTTAGTGGTTTCACTTCTGGTAAAACAGCTGGCGGTCAAGCAAACCAAAATGGCTGCCATAGTGCAAACAACTAGCGATAACTTATCAGAGTACGCTCGTAATCTAGAAGCCACTGCTCACTTTAGATATATTCAGAAGATTGCTATATGCAATGGAATCGACCCCTACAGTCTGGGAAAGAAGGATTTGTCATACGATCTCGAAAACTACCCTTCAGTCGAGTTCCCCGACATCTCGAACTATCTGGTGTTGCAGACGTCCTTCTACACCGCAAAACAGATGAAAGTGTGGAAGAGTATGGAGGTTTACAATTTTTTTGTATGTGGCTGGGTAAAGGACCTCCGTATCAAGTCACTGCCGAATAAATCCTGTATTGTTTTTGCCCTTGTAAGTATGTTTAAGCTTTTCGTTTGCGTCTTTACAACGAAGCGCTGCAAGTTGAAGTGTAAACAAACAACAGTTGGCTTGAGTCTCACTTGTGTTGGATCTTATCTCTCAGATAAATCAATCATTCACAAAGATCATCAGAAACCCCTTTAAAGACCTGGATCTTAGTTAAACAAGACGGAGAAGTGATCACGGCACATTGTAACTGTACGGCTGGAGAAGAATTTTGTCGTGACCTTCATGCATATGGACTTTGTGAGGACTAAACAAAGAAACAGCTGGGGACTTTAGCACTTCGTGACTAAAAAAAGTACCGTAAAATAATGACACATAGCAAGAAAAGTACTTGAAAACACTAAGGACAGAGCTGAGAGGGATATACAAACCTTTCACCAAGTGATGACTGCAAACTCGAGCATGCTTCAACTCGGCTCCCTTCGATTTCAGTGAGAGGTTCAAAAGCCACCTTTCTCAAGGTCTTTTTGTGAAATCCTGTGTTCATTCACCCTTTTTTATTCGTTCATGGGGAACCCTCAAGAAACTTAGCAGTTTCATGGTTTGATCGATTCGAGCAATCTAAAACAATGCAAGCGTAAGGAATTTTTCATGCAAGCAATGCACCTTCTCCATACAAACGCTTTGTCAACTGAGCTTTGGTAGACCACCAGCTAAGGTTTTGAATAATTAATGAGACGGATGTGATGTCATGTGAAACCCAAGAATGCTCAGTGCTGGCATGAGTTTGTCTGCATACTTGCTAATCCTGCACTGCAAGCTCAGGTCAGCCGCCCTTGTGACCTCTATTAAACATGCTATTTTAAAAGCCATAACATGTTTTATCAGGTTATTTGTGTTGGAGGAAGATGCTGGTCATCCTCTTGATTTTGGCAGAGCAGTCTAGCATGACATAGTCACATGGTATCACATGGCTTATGCCACATAGTATTTATAAATAATATCGGCTGGGGGTTTTTCATGGTATATCAGATATATTCCATTCAGCTAGCATGATATTGAACGAGTCGAAGACGAGTAGGTGAATGGAATATATCTGATAGACCACGAAAAAAAGCCAGGCAGTATTATTATTATTGTTGTTATACATACACATTCCTTTCGGGTGTTCAATGCGTCTTTCTCTTTCAAAATTCTCTCAAAATCTTCTGTATTTAACAAAGCAAACCTGGTGGCCATGTTTGTTTACAAATTGTCACAGTCACTTGCTAGCGTGGAAGTTTTACATCTCTGACATGTGATATAATATTGTCTTGACAACCATGCAATATCGTCAACCATATTCAACGCTCATTCTCCCTTGCGTAGAGTGACGTAATACACGTAGGATAAGTCATATGCTAAGGATATTGCATGCTATCAAACCAAATGAATGAAACCCACTAGAAAGGAATAGAACACATGCTTTTATTCCATCAAAAAAGTGCCCTGTATGTACAGTGGTGCTTGAAAGTTTGTGAACCCTTTAGAATTTTCTATATTTCTGCACAAATATGACCTAAAACATCATCAGATTTCCACACAAGTCCTAAAAGTAGATAAAGAGAACCCAGTTAAACAAATGAGACAAAAATATTATACTTGCTCATTTATTTATTGAGGAAAATGATCCAATATTACATATCTGTGAGTGGCAAAAGTATGTGAACCTTTGCTTTCAGTATCTGGTGTGATCCCCTTGTGCAGCAATAACTGCAACTAAACATTTCTGGTAACTGTTGATCAGTCCTGCACACCGGCTTGGAGGTATTTTAGCCCATTCCTCCATACAGAACAGCTTCAATTCTGGGATGTTGGTGGGTTTCCTCAAATGAATTGCTCGCTTCAGGTCCTTCCACAATATTTCGATTGGATTAAGGTCAGGACTTTGACTTGGCCATTCCAAAACATTAACTTTATTCTTCTTTAACCATTCTTTGGTAGAACAACTTGTGTGCTTAGGGTCGTTGTCTTGCTGCATGACCCACCTTCTCTTGAGATTCAGTTCATGGACAGATGTCCTGACATTTTCCTTTAGAATTCACTGGTATAATTCAGAATTCATTGTTCCATCAATGATGGCAAGCCGTCCTGGCCCAGATGCAGCAAAACAGGTCCAAACCATGATACTACCACCACCATGTTTCACAGGTGGGATAAGGTTCTTATGCTAGAATGCAGTGTTTTCCTTTCTCCAAACATAACGCTTCTCATTTAAACCAAAAAGTTCTATTTTGGTCTCATCCGTCCACAAAACATTTTTCCAATAGCCTTCTGGCTTGTCCACGTGATCTTTAGCAAACTGCAGATGAGCAGCAATGTTCTTTTTGGAGAGCAGTGGCTTTCTCCTTGCAACCCTGCCATGCACACCATTGTTGTTCAGCGTTCTCCTGATGGTGGACTCATGACCATTAACATTAGCCAATGGGAGAAAGGCCTTCAGTTGCTTAGAAGTTAACCTGGTGGTCCTTTGTGACCTTGCTGACTTTTACACGCCTTGCTCTTGGAGTGATCTTTGTTGGCCGACCACTCCTGAGGAGGGTAACAATGGTCTTGAATTTCCTCCATTTGTACACAATCTGTCTGACTGTGGGTTGGTGGAGTCCAAATTCTTTAGAGATGGTTTTGTAACCTTTTCCAGCCTGGTGAGCATCAACAACGCTTTTTCTGAGGTCCTCAGAAATCTTTGTTCATGCCATGATACACTTCCACAAACGTGTTGTGAAGATCAGACTTTGATAGATCCCTGTTCTTTAAATAAAACAGGGTGTCCACTCACACCTGATTGTCATCCCATTGATTGAAAACACCTGACTCTAATTTCACCTTCAAATTAACTGCTAATCCTAGAGGTTCACATACTTTTGCCACTCACAGATCTGTAATATTGGATCATTTTCCTCAATAAATAAATGAGCAAGTATAATATTTTTGTCTCATTTGTTTAACTGGGTTCTCTTTATCTACTTTTAGGTCTTGAGTGAAAATCTGATGTTGTTTTAGGTCATATTTATGCAGAAATATAGAAAATTCTAAAGGGTTCACAAACTTTCAAGCACCACTGTATAATAATACATGATTTCTGATGTTGGGGGATACGAGGGGCTTTTTTTGTTTGTTTGTTTGTTTGTTTGTTTTTTACAAGCGTGAGTATGAATAAGCAAGCACAGTGTCAAACCAATACCCCGATAACAATATCGGTATCAGTGCATCACCTAGTTTTTTATAGTATGAATGCACCAGCATGTGTGTTTCTTCTGCATCCGGCGCTCCTGCAGGACAAACCATAACGCGAACTGAGAGTTTGGATAACTCTTTGACTTTATAATCAAGATCACCCTTACGCTGTAGTTCCACATCATCAATTACACACATACGAATCCTCATATTTGTCATTTTTTATTTTTTAACTTTGGGCCATGTTTTTTTTTTTTGTGTGTGTGTGGGGGGGGGGGGGGTTGTTTTGGGGGATTTTTGCATTTCAACTTCTCTACCGTTCAATACACAATACGCAATACTCTTACAGTTATTCATGAGGTGTTTGACATAACAAGTTATGACCTACAGTAATCCCACTGGTCTGGCATGATCATATAAGTGTTTTCAAATCATTTTTGCTCTTTGTGTGGATGGGATTTTTTTTTGTTAAGTGGAGAAGTAAAATCTAAACGTTCAAGAATATCCAAATACTTGTGGACGGAGCCTCAGTCTGCTGCTTGGTCAGGAAATTGCAGTCAGTTTGGAGCTCTGAAAAGATGAATGCTTGCTAAATTACAGGTTGGACTAGAACGGAGAAACCAAGCATAAGATGGGGTTGGTAGTCATGTAAGAAACAGGAGAGAAGCAATAGAAAAGAAATTTGTATGTATCTGTTTTGGGGGTGTTGGTGTGAGAGAGAGAGAGAGAGAGAGAGAGAGATCTTAGATCCTTTAAGTCCAATCAACTGAGCATGAACTAATGTAATCTGAGAGGCGCTTAGAACCTGCAGACCCTCCTTAACAAGAACGAACCTCCAACCAACCCTTCCTTTCCTCAGGAAGCAGCTCAGATGAGGGCAAAGGGGAACAAGAGAGTGAGAAAACAACTTTAGAGGACAAAGATGAAAGGTTAATTGTGCCTATGACGGACGGGTGGCAGAAGGCAGACGCTGCTTTGCCTTGGGAAGCCCCTTCAAAGCTTTCCTGAGCACAGGCGCTCTTTCAGGTTTGCAGCACAAAAGGCTCTATTGAACAGCAGCCCAGAGGTTCAGACCTGTGCTTTCAAGGCTAATGAACCTCCATGAATAAGTGCTTGTGCAGAGGGTTTTGCAAGGACATACAAGGAGAGAGTTAGATTGAGACAGAGAGACAGAATGCTGAGGGTTTGGAGTTGCACTCGTCTCAAAAATAGGTTTGGCCTGAGAGAAAACTGCTTTTTCCTTGCCCATGCTCTTTGCCAAGTCCAGATTGCTCGAGTTACTTGAGGCCATAACAAGCTTAAATACGAAAAAAATATGTTCATACTGTCTCCAGTTTGATAGAAAGGAAAGAAAAGTCTTGAAGTCTGAGAACTGCTTTCCTGACAGCAGGCTCTGGTTTCTGTTCAAGGACCAGCATTAAAACACACACACACACACACACACACACACACACACACACACACATACACACACAATATCTCTCTGTGCTTGACTGAGTCTGTGCCCTAAAATAAACCAGGCTTCATGGGTGGCTCTGTGAAATACCGTGTCTCTGTTAAAGTCCAACATCAGCATTACAGCTAACTGCTAACACACTTTATATGAATCCAGCAATCATAATGCATTAATAACATTTTAAATAACATGCATAATAACTTACAATGTGTGGCGTAGGCTTGTATAGCAGTTATACGTACACGCGTAACACTTAATCCATGAGCATGCGTCTTTCTGATGATCTTTGTGAATGATTTACCTGAGAGATAAGAGCCAACACAAGTGAAAATCAAGTGAACTGTTGTTTGTTTACACTTCAACTTGCAGCACTTCGTTGTAAAGACGCGAACAAAACAAAAAAGTTGTAAGCCTCCATACTTTTCCACGCTTTCATCTGTTTTGCGGTGTAGAAGGACGTCTGCAACACCAGATAGTTCGAGATGTCGGGGAACTCGACTGAAGGGTAGTTTTCGAGATCGTATGACAAATCCTTCTTTCCCAGATTGTAGGGGTCGATTCCATTGCATATAGCAATCTTCTGAATATATCTAAAGTGAGCAGTGGCTTCTAGATTACGAGCATACTCTGATAAGTTATCGCTAGTTGTCTGCACTACGGCAGCCGTTTAGACCACCAGCTATTTCACTTCCGGTAAAACCGCTAAGAAAAGTCATGTGACTGAAACCCAGCAATGCCATTTGCCTTAATAATGTCCTATAAATCCAGTATTCATAATGCATGTATAATATCCATCCATCCATTCATCCATTATCTATTGCTGGGTTTCACGTGACGTCACATCCGCCTCATTAATTATTCAGAACCTTAGCTGGTTGTCTACCAAAGCTCAGTTGACAAAGCGTTTGTACGGAGAAGGTGCATTGCTCGCATGAAAAATGCCTTACGCTTGCGTTGTTTTAGGTTGTTCGAATTAATCAAACCGTGAAACTGATAAAAGTTTCTTCAGGGTTCTCTGTGAACTAATAAAAAAGGGTGAACAAACACGGGATTTCACAAAAAGACGTCGAGAAAAGTGGCTTTTGAACCTCTCACTGAAATCGAAGGGAGCCGAGTCGAAGCATGCTCGAGTTTGCAGTGATCACTTGGTGAAAAGTTTGTACTTCCCTCTCAGCTCTGTCCTTAGTGTTTTCCAAGTACTTTTCTTGCTGCGTGTCGTTATTTTATGGTACTTTCTTTAGTCACGAAGCGCTAAAGTTCCCAGCTGTTTCTTTGTTTCGTCCTCACTCCTCACAAAGTCCATATGCATGAAGGCCGCAACAAAATTCTTACCCAGCCGTACAGTTACAATGCGCCGTGATCACTTCTCCGACTTGTTTAACTAAGATCCAGGTCTTTAAAGGGGTTTCTGATGATCTTTGTGAATGATTTACCTGAGAGATAAGAGCCAACACAAGTGAGAATCAAGCGAACTGTTGTTTGTTTACACTTCAATTTCCAGCGTTTCGTTGTAAAGACGTGAATGAAAAGTTTTTAAAAAATACTTAAACGGGCAAAAACAATATAGGATTCATTGGGTAGCCACTTGATACTGAGGTCCTTTACCCAGCCACATACAAAAAAGTTGTAAGCCTCCATACTCTTCCACGCTTTCATCTGTTTTGCGGTGTAGAAGGACGTCTGCAACACCAGATAGTTCGAGATGTCGGGGAACTCGACTGAAGGGTAGTTTTCGAGATCGTATGACAAATCCTTCTTTCCCAGACTGTAGGGGTCGATTCCATTGCACATAGCAATCTTCTGAATATATCTAAAGTGAGCAGTGGCTTCTAGATTACGAGCGTACTCTGATAAGTTATCGCTAGTTGTCTGCACTACGGCAGCCGTTTAGACCACCAGCTATTTCACTTCCGGTAAAACCGCTAAGAAAAGTCACATGACTGAAACCCAGCAATGCCATTTATCCATCAGGGTTGCAGAGGAAGCTGGAGCCAATCCGAGACGAGAGGCGGGGTTCACCCTGGGCAGATCGCCAATCTGTCTCAGACCTAACACAGAGACGAACAGCCATCCACACTCACATTCACACATATGGGCAATTTAGAGTAGCCAGTTGACCAAATCCATGTGTCTTTGGACTGTGAGAGGAAACCAGAGCACCCGGAAGAAACCCACATAGGCAGAACATGCAAACGTCGCACAGAAAGGCCCCAGTCAACCATGAGTTTCAAACCCAGAACCTTTTTTTGCTGTGAGGCAGCAGTGCTAACCACTACACCACTGTGCCACCCTGCATGCATGATGTGTTGTATAAAATACATATTATATAATGTCTGGAACAAATACTTATTGTATAAGTAGTTAGGATTCCATTTATTGGCACTTTATTGTGCTTATGAGTGTCGAGTACACTACCATTCAAAACTTTGGGGTCACTTTGAAATGTCCTTATTTTTGAAAGAAAAGCACTGTTCTTTTCAATGAAGATCACTTTAAACTAATCAGAAATCCACTCTATACATTGCTAATGTGGTAAATGACTATTCTAGCTGCAAATGTCTGGTTTTTGGTGCAATATCTCCATAGGTGTATAGAGGCCCATTTCCAGCAACTCTCACTCCAGTGTTCTAATGGTACAATGTGTTTGCTCATTGCCTCAGAAGGCTAATGGATGATTAGAAAACCCTTGTACAATCATGTTAGCACAGCTGAAAACAGTTGAGCTCTTTAGAGAAGCTATAAAACTGACCTTCCTTTGAGCAGATTGAGTTTCTGGAGCATCACATTTGTGGGGTCGATTAAATGCTCAAAATGGCCAGAAAAATGTCTTGACTATATTTTCTATTCATTTTACAACTTATGGTGGTAAATAAAAGTGTGGCTTTTCATGGAAAACACAAAATTGTCTGGGTGACCCCAAACTTTTGAACGGTAGTTTATATGATTTCATCACATCAGGTTGTAGAGTAGATTGTAATATCTGTTCATAAGAACATCCTAACACAAGTGGTGTAACACAGATTCTAGTAGAGAAACCTTTTAATATCCATCCATTATCCATAACTGGTTATCCTGTGCAGGGTCACAGGCAAGCTACAATGAGAAGACTGTGGCAACGGTGGCAAGGAAAAACTCCCTCAGACAACATGAGGAAGAAACCTCGAGAGGAACCAGACTCAAAAGGGAACTCATCCTCATTTGGGTGATAACAGACAACATGATTATAAATAACTCACTTCTATATCCATCCATCCATCCATCCATCCATCCATCCTCTGTAGTCACTTATCCTGTTCTACAGGGTCGCAGGCAAGCTGGAGCCTATCCCAGCTGACTATGGGCGAAAGGCGGGGTACACCCTGGACAAGTCGCCAGGTCATCACAGGGCTGACACATAGACACAGACAACCATTCACACTCACATTCACACCTACGGTTAATTTAGAGTCACCAGTTAACCTAACCTGCATGTCTTTGGACTGTGGGGGAAACCGGAGCACCCAGAGGAAACCCACACGGACACGGGGAGAACATGCAAACTCTGCACAGAAAGGCCCCCATCAGCCACTGGGCTCAAACCCAGAACCTTTTTCCTAACCACTACACCACCATGCCACCCCACCTTTTAATATGTTATAATTAAATAATATTGGCTGGCACTGAGTGGTATATCGGATATATTCCATTCAGCTAGCATTATATTGAACGAGTCGAAGATGAGTTGAATGGACTATATCTGATATACCACAAAAAAGCCAGCCAATATTATTATTATTATTATTATTATTATTATTTTTATGCATACCCGTTCCTTTTAGGTGTTCGATGCGTCTTTCTCTTTCAAAATTCTCTCAAACTCTTCCTTATTTAATGAAGCAAACCTGGCGGCCATGTTTGTTTACAAATTGTCACAGTCGCTTGCTAGCATGGAAGTTTTACATCTCCGATGTGTGACGTCATGTTGTCCTGACAGCCATGCAATATCATAAACCACAGTCAATGCTCATTCTCCATTGGATAGAGTAATGTAATATACGTAGGATAAGTGATATGCTAACAATATTGCATGCTATCAAACCAAATGAACTGTTCCTGCTAGACGGGAACAGAACACGTTTTTATTCTATTGAAAAAGTGTCCTGTATGTACATAATAATGCATTATAATGTACATCTTTGGTTTCTAAAATTGTACTCACCTCCACTGTTTCAATATATCAACAATATAACATGCAGTGTGACTCAAAATGATACTGAGGTAGTGTTACCACCCCAAAGTTAATTATTTTGCATTACATTAATGGCATTCAGCAGACGCTCTTATCCAGAGCGACGTACAACATGCCCAGAGCAGCCTGGGGAACAGTTGGGGGTTAGGTGCCTTGCTCAAGGGCACTTCAGCCATTCTTGCTGGTCCAGGTAATTGAAGCAGTGACCTTTTGGTCCCAAAGCTGTTTCTCTAACCATTAGGCCATGGATTCTCCATAGCCTATTTTACAATAACTGCACATCCCAATGTGTTTTCCTTCCCTTAGAACACAGAAATATGCAAAGGATTACATTTATTATTTGACACATCATTATTTTTATATTTAATATTTTGGAATATCTACAAAACATGTTCTTGTTAACTCTTATTCCTGTACTTTTTCTTGAAGCTTGTTATTAGACTTAGATTATTGTGGTCTGTCTGCTTTAAAAGTTGTTAATATCGAAATCAAAATGGGAGCATTCATATAAACCTAAGACCAGGGTTTGCAGACTTACGGGCGGTACTTAAACTTGAAACTGAGATCTGTGGCCTAGATGGGATCAGGACATCCAGTGCTGTGCATAAGTCTTAGGCACATGTAAAGAAAGGCTGTCGACCAAAAATGGCTTAAAAATAATGAAATGAAATGTTTCAACATGGCGGCACGGTGGTGTAGTGGTTAGCGCTGTCGCCTCACAGCAAGAAGGTCCGGGTTCGAGCCCAGCAGCCGACAAGGCCTTTCTGTGCGGAGTTTGCATGTTCTCCCCGTGTCCGCGTGGGTTTCCTCCGGGTGCTCCGGTTTCCCCCACAGTCCAAAGACATGCAGGTTAGGTTAACTGGTGACTCTAAATTGACCGTAGGTGTGAATGTGAGTGTGAATGGTTGTCTGTGTCTATGTGTCAGCCCTGTGATGACCTGGCGACTTGTCCAGGGTGTACCCCGCCTCTCGCCCGTAGTCAGCTGGGATAGGCTCCAGCTTGCCTGCGACCCTGTAGAACAGGATAAAGCGGCTGGAGATAATGAGATGAGATGAAATGTTTCAACATTAAAAAAATACTATAAACAGTAATCACTAAGCCATAATAAATGAAACAAAGTCAGTATTTGGTGAGACGACCCTTTGCTTAAATAAATAAATAAATAAATAAAATGGTAGTCTCAGGTACAATGAGAGCACTTTTATGCGGAAATGAGCTGTAGGTTTTACTGAGCATCTTCCAGAGCCAGCCACAGTTCTTCTGGACACTTTGACTGTCACACTCGCTTCTTCATTTTGCACCAAAACCCAGCAGCCTTCATTATGTTTTCTTTTTTAATCTGAAAAGTGCTCTCTTATGGAATATGCTGCTCAGATACAAACTTTTTTTTCTGTAGCATTTTTTGTGCTAAAAAACAACAACGTTTGGACTCTAAAACGTTTTGTTCTGACTCGAAAATGTAGAAGTCAGAAAATAGAAATCTATAACAAAATTTGGATGAAAAAAAATAGGTTGCCTGAGACTTGAACAGTACTGAATGATTCCCAGCCTGGCAGCATTCCCAATTTCTCTCCCTTCCAGATTTCCAATACTTATGCGTCCATTTGGCGCGTCGTTGAGTCCGAGTCACAGGTTGGCCTGTTTAGGGTAAACAAATTGTGAGTTTAGCCATGTTGGGTAAACACTGAGGGAGAGACTGAGGTTTTCTCTTTTTTTGGTTGGGGGATTTGAATGCAGGCAACAATAGTAGGTGTCAAAAAACAGGGCAGGAGAAGCCATGCTTGAAATAGCGACTGAAAACCGATCCATACCTTTTCAAATTGTGCAAAATGCATCGCAAAGGCTGTAAAGAGAGCACTGGCAGACAGGTCATTATCCTTTTTGTCACTTACCAATGATGGATGAACGGTGTCTATTTCAAACGGTGTGCTATGCTCAGAGTTCAACAAGGTCCCTCTAAAATTAGATGCGCTTCAACTCTTGCCTAACACCATGGAGTATTATTATGTATTATTGTTGTGCCCAAAGAGAGTCATAGACAAAGCAGGATGAGGAAAAAGTGAGGAATGAGATGCTGTGTTATAGCCCAAGCGAAAAATCTCTCTGAGTAGAGTATATTCTTGCTATCTCTAGAAAAAAAAAAATCCAGAGAGCTGACAGGACAGGATTATCACTGAAGCTACTGTCTTGTGTGTGTGTTTCTCTCTCTCTCTCTCTCTCTCTCTTGTTCATGTCTCTCTCTCTCTCTCTCTCTCTCTCTCTCTCTCTCTCTCTCTTGCTCTTCTCTCTCGTGTCTCTCTCTCATGTGTGTCTCTCTCTCATTCATGTCTCTCTCTCTCTCTCTCTCTCTCTCTCTCGCTCTTCTCTCTCGTGTCTCTCTTTCTCATGTGTGTGTGTCTCTCTCTCTCTCTCTCTCTCTCTCTCTCTCTCTCTCTCGTGTGTGTCTCTGTCTTTCACTCTCATGTCTCTTTGGTGCATGAATTTAAAACTCCTAATTTAACACTATGAATCATCGTATCACACAAGGAAGAAGAATGAGATGCACTTTGTGCTTCTCCCCTTATGAACCCTTTCAGAGAAAGTCAAAAGCTAGGAAAAATGTGACAAATCTTCACTCACAGGTCTAAAATAAAGCAAAAGCAGAAGACTCTTTGATTCAAGTCAAGTCAAGTTTATTTGTATAACGCTTTTAACAATAGACATTGTCGCAAAGCAGCTTTACAGAAAAGTAAAGACTTTAAAGGTCATAGGCAACGGTCGGAAGTGAAACGTAGAATATCAACTTTATTGTCTAGAAGAACGACCCAAAAAGCAAATTCAATCTTCCTAGTGTCTAATTTGCACCCTAAGGCCCCGGTCACACCGCCCGAACTTTGCTGGAGTGTTCCTGGAGCGGTGAAAAAAATTCATCACCGCTCGTAACCGTTCACCACCGTTTAACAAAAGTTGGCCCCCATTAAAGCAACGCCATATACGCTCGGCCACCGCTGATGTTTCTCGAGGGGCCCTCCTACCGCTCCGAAAGTTTTGAGCTGCACAAAATATTGCGAGTGGTGAGGAGGGGGCAATTTTCCGCCCCGGCAAAGTTCACCCCCGCTCCACCAACGCCCAGTCAAAGTTTGGCACCGCTAGACGCAAGTTCGTGGATGCTTGGGTCCGCTAGGCCAACGCAGAAATCTTGAACGCTGGACCACCGCTGCTTCGCCAGCGTTGCCCGGGCGGCGATTAAACTTTGCACAAACTTCGGTGGAGCAGTTGTAAGCGTTTTACGAGCGGACACGGGGTTGCTGGAACGGTGTCGGGCGTTGAAGCAGCTATCCATGGCGGCGATGAACTTTGGTTTGGCGTTGGTATAGAGGTGTTGGAGCGGGACCAGAATTTGGCTATAAATACGGGGAGAAATGGACCAGGAGCTCATTTGGAATCGAGCTGCCGTTGAGTTCAGACCTCATCTATATCGAATTTGCTCAAAGTTACAGTAAAACTGTATCACCATGGATGCTGAGAGACTTGCTATGATTGGTGCTAAACCAACTTTATACCCCCGCCGAGCCAAAGCCTGCATGCGCAGAACGCCGCTATACCAACGCTCGTGTCACCGCTAAACCAACGCTCGCTACCGCTCGCTACTGCTAAACCAACGCGAAAGCAATGCCGGCTTCAGCGGTGCACTGCTAAGCCAACGCCCGTGTTTTTGATTTTTTTCCCATTTTGTGCGCGGTGACGAGCGTTGTCGAAATTCGGCCCCCCCTCCCTACCGTTCAAGGAATGCTCCAGCAAAGTTCGGGCGGTGTGACCAGGGCCTAAAATTGAATAAAACGGTTAAAATATACTGTTTTGCCCAATTTCCAAAGGTTTGTTTACGTCTCACTTATGCTCACTTTCACCGCCAGAGGCCCGTCGTCGTGATGTCATTTAAGCCAAACAGACTGGGAGCAGTTCTTTGTTTACCTGCAAACCGAGCACACGTGTACGGACTTTGGTCGTGAGAGGTTGTGTAAAATATCTGAAACCGATAGCAATTTTGAAGTAGGAACTCTCCAAATTAAATATCGAGAGATGAAACCATACATGTATGAACCTATGGCCGTTGCGAAGCAATCGGTGAATGTGGCTCACTGGTTTGACCGTGCAGCCTCGGAATTGGACAGTGACTCGGCCGACTCTGATCGCGGTGACCCCGGACCTCAACAAGACTCACACCTAAACGATTTATCCTGGTAATTATGATAAATTCCTACTTTCTTCGTAATACTAAATAAGAGCCCTTTTGAAGAATAATTAAATCGCCCTCCATAGTGGATATAGGTAACCATTACTGGACAGTGCGCCAGTAGGCCACATTAGCCTGCCATCCACGGCATTATACTATTTATAGCCGACTCTAAGCGAGGAAATATCCCTTTGTCTCATTTCCACAATGATTGTACAGGATCCCTCAGGATTCTTGACTTGTCAATTGCAAGCAAAAGTAAAAATGTTTACCTCCAATCTTCTCCTTTTTGCTTGAGCGTTGCTGCTCTGTTTCTTCTTTGACTGCTTGATTTTGCTTCATGCGCACAATCCACTCTCTCCACCTCGTCTCCTCTTCCGGAAAAAAACAACCCTCTGGCTTCACACGCACAATCCACTCTCTCCGCCTCTTCTCCTCTTCCGGAAAAAAACAACCCTCTGGCTTCACGCGCACAATCCACTCTCTCCGCCTCGTCTCCTCTTTCGGAAAAAGCCAACCCACTCGCTCCACCTCTTCACCTTTTCGGAAAAAGCCAACCCACTCGCTCCGCCTCTTCTCCTTTTTCAGAAAAAGCCAACCCACTTGCTCTGCCTCTTCTCCTCTTCCGGAAAAAGCCAATCCACTCTCTCTGCCTCTTCTCCTCTCTCGGAAAAAGGTAAAAACTTCTTTCTGAACCAGTCCCATTGTTAGTTTACTGCACAACAATAAGGCATGGTTTTTCTTTGGAAATTCCTGAACACACGTCTGCACTCAAGCCGAACGACAATGTAAGTAAATGGAAGTGGACTCAACTCAAGTGGTTTGTTTGTCTTAAATGACGTCACGCGCCGAGTGGTCACCAAAATAGCCGAACAGAAATTCACCGCGATCCGCGCTAACTTATTTTAATTATTACTTATTAACAATACTTCTTGGGACCAGAAGAAAATTACAGAGGGTTTTTTTTAATAAAGTTTTAAATGTGCATGAAATTAAAACCGTTGCCTATGAGCTTTAAACATAAGTTAATTTTATCCCTAATTTATCCCCAATGAGAAGACTGTGGCAATGGTGGCAAGGAAAAACTCCCTCAGACAACATGAGGAAGAAACCTCGAGAGGAACCAGACTCAAAAGGGAACGCATCCTCATTTGGGTGATAACAGACAATGTGATTATAAATAACTCGCTTCTATATCCATCCACCCATTATCTATAACTGCTTATCCTGTGCAGGGTCGCAGGCAAGCTGGAGCCTATCCCAGCTGACTATGGGCGAGAGGCGGGGTACACCCTGGACAAGTCGCCAAGTCATCACAGGGCTGACACATAGAGACAAACAACCATTCACACTCACAGTCACACCTACGGTCAATTTAGAGCCACCAATTAAGTCAAGTTTATTTGTATAGCACTTTTAACAATAAACATTGTCACAAAGCAGCTTTACAGAATTTGAACGACTTAAAATATGAACTAATTTTACCCCCATTCTATCCCCAACGAGCACACCTGTGGCGACGGTGGCAAGGAAAAACTCCCTCAGACGACACGAGGAAGAAACCTCGAGAGGAACCAGACTCAAAAAGGAACCCATCCCCATCCAGGCAACAACAGACAACATGACTATAACATTAACAGTCCTAACAAAGTCAGCTTCGTTGATGCTATAAACCCCTCACCAACGGAAACCCGAGTGCAAAACCATTCACGACAACCACAGTCCCAAAGTCAGCAAGTCAACTGCAGTCCTAAAGTCAGCAAGTCAACTGCAGTCCCCAGCCACAAAAGCACCACTGCGAGAGTCCAGAGCATCCTCCAGGCTCGACCCTCAACTGTCCACATGGGGCCGCCCTCCACAGGAGCGATGCGATGAGGCACCAGGATGGACCAGGCAGGTCCGAGGAGCAGAAGAGGCCAGCATCTCGATCTCAGGACCAAAATGTAACTCAGAGGGACAGATTTGGGGGGGGAGAAGAGAGAGAAAACACAGGTTGTTAGGTATGCCCAATGTCACCTGAATAAGTAGGAACAGTATACATATTGCACTGAGTACAAGCAGGGACTCCGGCAACTAACTACGACAGCATAACTAAAAGGGGAGAGCCAAAAGGTAACACAGGCATGAGGGAGCCCCGGGACATAAAGCAGCAGCCACTACACCGTCAACAAACTCGAGTGAGCAAGCGAGTGGGGACTGACAGCATCCATACATCCCAGTTTACCAAAACACTCTGTCTAAGGACCCTCCAGATCTACACCTTTACCTCATAAACACCATTAACAAAAGGCTTGACTAAACAGACATGTTTTCAGCCTAGACTTAAACACTGAGACTGTGTCTGATTCCCGAACACTACTTGGAAGGCTGTTCCATAACTGTGGGGCTTTGTAAGAAAAGGCTCTGCCCCCTGATGTAGCCTTCACTATACGAGGTACTAGCAGATAGCCTGCACCTTTTGATCTAAGTAGGTGTGGCGGGTCATAGAGGAGCAGAAGTTCACTCAGGTACTGTGGCACGAGACCATTCAGTGCTTTAAAGGTCAATAGTAGTATTTTATAATCAATACGAAATTTGATTGGGAGCCAATGCAGTGTGGATAAGACGGGGTGATGTGGTCATATTTTCTAGTTCTAGTAAGGACTCTTGCTGCTGCATTTTGAACTAACTGGAGCTTGTTTATGCACTTATTGGAACATCCAGACAGTAAGGCATTACAATAATCCAACTTGGAGGTAACGAAAGCATGAACTAGTTTTTCCGCGTAATGTAGTGACATTAAATTTCTTATCTTAGCAATATTTCTGAGATGAAAGAAAGCTATCCGGGTAACGTTATCAATGTGAGTTTCGAATGAAAGACTGGGGTCAATAATCACTCCGAGGTCTTTTACTGCTGCACGTGAAGAAACAGAAAGGCCATCCAGAGTTACTGTGTAATCAGAAAACTTACTTCTAGCTGCATGTGGTCCTAATACAAGTACTTCAGTCTTGTCAGAGTTAAGCAGAGGGAAGTTAATAAGCATCCAGTGTCTAATGTCCTTTACACATTCCTCAATTCTATTAAGCTGGTGTCTCTCATCAGGTTTTGCAGAAACATACAACTGTGTGTCATCAGCATAACAGTGGAAACTAATACAATGTTTACAAATAATATCACCCAGAGGTAACATATATAAAGAAAAAAGCAGTGGACCCAAGACAGAACCTTGTGGAACACCAAACTTTACTTCAGTATATCTAGAAAAATCACCATTTACTTCAACATACTGATAGCGATCAGTTAAATAAGACCTGAGCCAGGAGAGGGCCGTTCCCTTAACTCCCACAACATTTTCTAGTCTATCCAGAAGAATGGAATGATCAATGGTATCAAATGCTGCACTAAGGTCAAGCAACACAAGCAGCGAGACACAGCCCTGATCAGATGCCAACAGTAGGTCGTTTACTACTTTAACCAGAGCTGTCTCTGTGCTATGATGAGGTCTAAATCCTGACTGATACATTTCATGGATGTTATTCCTATGTAAATATGAGCATAACTGCTGTGCCACAGCTTTTTCAAGGATCTTGGAGATAAAGGGGAGGTTTGATATTGGCCGATAGTTAACCTAACCTGCATGTCTTTGGACTGTGGGGGAAACCGGAGCACCTGGAGGAAACCCACACAAACATGGGGAGAACATGCAAACTCCACACAGAAAGGCCCCCATTGACCACTGGGCTCAAACCCAGAACCTTCTTGCTGTGAGGCGATAGTGCTAACCACTACACCACCATGCCGCCCTCGCTTCTGTAACCGTGTCCTATATAGTCACAAAGTATAACTGTGTAACCAGGAAATTCATTACAGTTTTAACATGAAGTCTGTTTTGCTGAAGTTATAAACTGTTCGTTGATGGAAACTTGAGTGCAAAACTGTTCATGACAACTGCAGTCCAAAGGTTAGCAAGTCAACTGTTGTCCTCAGACATAAATGTATTAGTGTAAGTGTCCAGAGCCGTCTTCCAAGTGTGACTTTTGACTGTCCATATGGGGCCGTCCTCCACAGGAGCAACGTGATGAGAATCCAGCCAGACGTAGGGCATCAGGATGGATCAGGCAGGTCCGAGGAGCAGAAGAGGTCAACATCTCAGTCTCAGGATCGACATGTAACTCAGAGGGACAGACAGAGTGGGAGAAAACACAGGTTGTTAGGTATGCCCAGTGTCACCTAAAGAGTAAGAACAGTATACATTTTTCGCTGAGTGTAAGCAGAGACTCCGGCAAAACTAACTATGACAGCATAACTAAAAGGGGAGAGCCAGAAGGTAACGCAGGCATTCAGAGTTGTTCCTATATTGACCAGACACTGGCCTCCTGAAATCTCAGTCATTCAGAGATAAGATGCACAATCGCAGTGTGGAAACACATACAGCACAGAACATCATAATGAATCTTCTTTTTGACTTATCAATTTGCTTATAGCAAAGACACAACTACCCTGTGTTCACACTAGCAAGCAACAGGCAACTATTTGCCGCTTTTTTAATGTAATTTTAGCAACAGCAGCAAGTGTTGCAAATCTTACATTATGTTGCAGTCCTAGTCATGGGTATGACTTTAAACTGCAACCGGTGGTGAGTCTCAGGTCCAGGAGGACTTGAATATTCGGGAAAGTGGAGTTACCCCTTAATCACCATTGCTCCCAGGTCTGCTCTGACCCAGAGTCATAGCACCTGCCTGGGTTCCAGCTATGGGTTAAATGTACATCACCAATAAGACGCTGGCAGCAGGGCACTTTTTGGTGCAATGTGGCAGATGAACCCAACAGGGTCAATGACACACCACCAGATGGCATGCAGAAGAGCAACTCAAATGGCCAACAGATGGCATCACCTGGCAAGTCAATTGTCACTGCGGGGCAACTTCTACACCCGTCAGGTCTGTGGCACTTTTGTGCACCACTTGGCATCAGGTCTGGAGGTCCAGAGAGACAACACGATGGGGGCACGGCATCGTTTGTCTTACCTTACTGTGCAAGGCGCTTCATTAGGAGAGGAGCTCTGGTGCAGGCCTCACGGCCCATCTCAGTTTCTGCGCATCCTAATGAAGCAGTCATCATCGCTGGCGATGGACAGCCGCCGCCGACATTACATTACATTACATTACAGGCATTTAGTAGATGCTCTTATCCAGAGCGACATACAGCCAGCACGCACATACCCAGTGCCTGGGGAGCAGTTGGGGGTTAGGTGCCTTGCTCAAGGGCACTTCAGCCATGGATTTTCCTGCTAGTCCAGGGGATTAAATCAGTGACCCATACGCTTGGCTCAAATGATTCCACACATCAGTCCTATGGCAGTTAGGTCCAATTTCCCAGCTATGTACACTCACCAGATGTACTTCTCTCCCAGCTTTATTTTTCTTTCTAATCTCTTATACACTTTTAATGAGAGACAGAATAAGTTGCTCACAGGATCAGGTTTTGTACAACTCCTAGGCAATAAAGTATTTTCTGATCCTGGTACTGACTTTGCTAATCTGCTGGACAAGCTACAAGTCTCATGGACAACTTTGAACATATGGTGAAGCAGCCTGAGGCAGAAATTATGAAAGCTTGATTAGAAACATAATGAAGAGTTTCATGAACCACAAAAGCTGATGATTCTTTTAAACAGTTTAAAACAGAATTGCATAGTTTATTAGTTTAGGCTATGAGGAATCAATGGCCTAATAGTTAGATAAGCAGCTTTAGGACCAAAAGGTCACTAGTTCAATTCCTTGGACCAGCAGGAATGGCTGAAGTGCCCTTGAGCAAGGCGCCTAACCCCCAACTGCTCCCCAGGCTGCTCTGGGTATGTTGTATGTTGCTCTGGATAAGAGCGTCTGCTAAATGTCATTAATGTAATGTTTATTGTCGAGAAGCAATAACACACTGGATCATCCATTAGTTCTGTAAACTATTACATTTATACTCCATAGTAGAACTTTATGATCATGTTTTGAACTTTTTATCTGCAAAAATTGCAGGACAGCAACCGTTTGTCTTCATGTTAATGGGCTTAGGATGACATGAACGTGAGTCTTATGAAAACCGTACTTATGGAGCAATACAGTAGGAAGATGAAAACTTAGACACTTGTATTTATTTTAAGCTTTGTGGATTACATTCGTAACACATAAACAACAATTCTTCCTTCGGACAAAGTAAATCAATCAATAAATAAATCTCACGACAAAAATACAAGTCATATTTTACAAACGAGACCATCAGTGACGGCTTAGCTCATTCCGACCCTGTCTAGTCCAAAAGGAACTAGACAGGGACACTCTAACGAGTGCAAACCCCGCCTTTTCCCTATTAAAATACATTGGGCGAAAATTTCGAAGTTCTGCCATGACCTTGACCTTTGACCTTTGACCTCCAAAATTTAATGGTTTCCTTCCTGGGTGATTGGCAACACGTACAAAATTTGGTCCAAATCGATCCATTGGTTCTTGAGATATCTTGCAGACACACAGACAGACAGACAAACAGACAGATACACACACACACAGACTGACGCAGGTGAAAATAATAACCCCTCCGACTACTGTCGGCGGGGTTAATGATCTAAAGTGGGCCACCTTGTGCAGTTCTACTCTCAACCAATCCAATTAAAATATTTTTAATATTCATTATATTAAATATATTATATTAAATAATAATTAGTCCCTGACTTTGTTAATAATTGTAATGAAACAAATCTGTGTAGAAGCCATATACACCCTAGGAATACCTACCTACTGCTGGGTTTCAGTCACATGACTTTTCTTAGTGGTTTTACTGGAAGTGAAATAGCCGGTGGGCGGCACGGTGGTGTAGTGGTTAGCGCTGTCACCTCACAGCAAGAAGGTCCGGGTTCGAGCCCCGTGGCCGGCGAGGGCCTTTCTGTGTGGAGTTTGCATGTTCTCCCCGTGTCCGCGTGGGTTTCCTCCGGGTGCTCCGGTTTCCCCCACAGTCCAAAGACATGCAGGTTAGGTTAACTGGTGACTCTAAATTGAGCGTAGGTGTGAATGTGAGTGTGAATGGTTGTCTGTGTCTATGTGTCAGCCCTGTGATGACCTGGCGACTTGTCCAGGGTGTACCCCGCCTTTCGCCCGTAGTCAGCTGGGATAGGCTCCAGCTTGCCTGCGACCCTGTAGAACAGGATAAAGCGGCTAGAGATAATGAGGTGAGATGAGATGAGATGAAATAGCCGGTGGTCTAAACGGCTGCCGTAGTGCAAACAACTAGCAATAACTTATCAGAGTACGCTCGTAATCTAGAAGCCACTGCTGGTTTTAGATATATTCAGAAGATTGCTATGTGCAATAGAATCGACCCGTACAGTCTGGGAAAGAAGGATTTGTTATACAATCTGGAAAACTACCCTTCAGTTGAGTTCCCCGACATCTCGAACTATCTGGTGTTGCAGACGTCCTTTTACACCGCAAAACAGATGAAAGTGTCGAAGAGTATGGAGGCTTACAACTTTTTTATATGTGGCTGGGTAAAGGACCTCGGTATCAAGTCGTTGCCCAATGAATCCTGTATTGTTTTTGCCCGTGTAAGTTTTCTTGTTTTTTTTTAAGCTTTTCGTTCGCGTCTTTACAACGAAGCGCTGCAAGTTGAAGTGTAAACAAACAGCAGTTCACTTGATTCTCACTTGTGTTGGCTCTTATCTCTCAGGTAAATCATTCACAAAGATCATCAGAAACCCCTTTAAAGACCTGGATTTTAGTTAAACAAGTCGGAGAAGTGATCACGGCGCATTGTAACTGTACGGCTGGGGAAGAATTCTGTCGCGACCTTCATGCATATGGATTTTGTGAGGAGTGAGGACTAAACAAAGAAACAGCTGGGGACTTTAGCGCTTCGTGACAAAACAAAGTACCGTAAAATAACGACATATAGCAAGAAAAGTACTTGGAAAACACTAAGGACAGAGCTGAGAAGGAAATACAAACCTTTCACCAAGTGATCACTGCAAACTCGAGCATGCTTCGACTCGGCTCCCTTCGATTTCAGTGAGAGGTTCAAAAGCCACCTTTCTCAACATCTTTTTGTGAAATCTTGTGTTTGTTCACCCTTTTTTATTAGTTAACGGGGAACCTTGAAGAAACTTTTATCAGTTTCACAGTTTGATCGATTTGAACTAGAGAACTGCGCAGGACTGCTTTCTTCATCCCGCTCCTGCCCGCTCCCGCTGAATTTCTGACCATTACCGCCCGCGACCGCAACGTGTGCACAACGTGTCCGCCCATTCCCGCGATGTGTATGTCCACTCCCGTCCGCAACCCGCGAAGCTATGAGAATTATTCCCGCACACTGATAGAGATGCATTGATTTTGTGTCTTCTCCCATCCCGCAAGAGAAAACGTAATATAGGCTATTAATAAAGAAATTCTTGGGGTTGTTTGTTTTGTTTTCGGCCTGCGTGGCTTTTGACGCACTGGTTGGGAATAGCGCTCCTATTTCGTTATTTTTCATGTAGTTTTTAAATGAAATAAAGGCAGTTTCATATTCTATTTTCCTTCTCTATATTTTTTTTTTATTTGGAATTACCTTTATAGCCTATAATCACGCAGTGATTGAGGTTAAGGTTTCTTTTTGACAGGCATAAATAAGAAACATTAATCAGAATACAGAAAACGCAACACACAATACGTTTAAATATAACTCAGTTTTATCAAAACCCTTGCACCATCACATGGCCCATAAAAACAGCCTGCTTTGCATAAAATAGGCCAATACACAACATGAAAATTATTTGGCAGATGTCACAGGTATCTTGTTCGAAAAAATAGGCTACGAATAGAAAGATTCTAACTTAGGCAGCATAGGCTTCTCAACACCGCCATCATCAGCCTCTTTATGTAGGACCTAATTAACAACGGCTGTGAATGGCTCAAATGAAATGAATAAATAATATAAACAAAGGTAAGAAATGAATTTAACAAACTGAATCACTTTCTAATATTGCTATGGAGGAAGAGAATATTGCTGACCGACTGCGGTCCCAATCTCGTGCGTCTCTCTTCCAAGATGTGCCCACAGACACTAAAGGCCCGCTCTGAAGGCGCACTCGATGCGGGGATACAGAATATGAAACGTGCCAACTTTGAGAGCGCTTGGAAGCGCTCTTTGTTGAACTTCCACCATTCAAGCACTCTGTCTGGGTCTGGGTTATCAGAGAGCCTGGAGCTGAGATAATCAGTAATTTCGTCATCGACCGTACTTGGCGCTGAAGTAAAGGGCGCATCATCTTCCCAGTCAGCGGATCGGTCTGTGGCTGTGCGTTGTTTTTTGGCTGATGACTCATCCTCTGCTGCTGTGGCCGTGACCAGGTCAAACTGCATCTTCTGAATAATTTCCTTTGCACCTTTGGATAGGATTTAATTTATAAATATATAGGCAATCTATTTCTAAAATGGCTCAAGCTATTATTTATTACGATATATAGCCTAAATATATATCAATAAAATGTCTCATGCTGTTATTCAACTAGGCCTAAAGCGTTCTATTTTCTGTTTTTGTGTCTTGGCTAGTAGGCCTACCTTTAACCACCTCGTCTCTCGCATCTGGGGGCAGCATCCGTAGCAGTCGCATTTTAGGAGTCAGGAGCGTTGCAATCCTGTAGATCATGTGGAGAGGGAATGCAGATGTGTCACTGGTGCCCATCAGTTCTTCCAGACGTGAGGCACACACATTGGCGACTTCAGAGAGTAAGGGCTCGAGGGATGCTGCTTGACAGTGTTCAATGAGTCTCACGGACCACGGCAGTGGAAATGATGCGCTGGGAGTGGTGCTGGATTCTAAGTCATTAGTAGCATCCTTGAATAACTTAAGGAACGCAACTACTGTTTTCAAAGTGTTTGCATTAATCTGCGCAATTCTTTCATACTGGTTATTGCTCAGCAGTAATGTTGAAATCTCCTCATGCTGTTGCAGTATGGAATCCAGCATATCGTAATTTGAATTCCATCGGGTCTCGATGGATTGCTTGATGGATTTCTTCAAGCTGTTTTACAGACCTGAATGCTTGAAATATTTCACCAGCTTTTTTGCATTGGTCAACAGTTCAGACATCTCAGTTTCAGCCAACACACCTGGTGCAAATGCACTTGATAGGGTGACATTCAGAATGTGCGCGTTGCAATTCAACCTGGTGTAGCCACGCAGGGCGGCGACTATGTTTGCTCCACGGTCAGTAACAAACACAACACGGCCAGATAGTAGTGACGCATCTATTCCAAATTCACTGAGTTTCTGAAACAGCAGACTCCTGATATTCTCCCCTGTTTTTGACACGCCACTCTCGAAGGGAGCTTCGAATAACACCCTGGAAATGAGGTCGAAGTTGTTGTTTGTATAATGAATGGTGCCAGATATGAATGAAGACTTACACTACCGTTCAAAAGTTTGGGGTCACTCAGACAATTTTGTGTTTTCCATGAAAAGTCACACTTTTATTTACCATCTCATCTCATCTCATCTCATTATCTCTAGCCACTTTATCCTGTTCTACAGGGTCGCAGGCAAGCTGGAGCCTATCCCAGCTGACTACGGGCGAAAGGCGGGGTACACCCTGGACAAGTCGCCAGGTCATCACAGGGCTGACACATAGACACAGACAACCATTCACACTCACATTCACACCTACGGTCAATTTAGAGTCACCAGTTAACCTAACCTGCATGTCTTTGGACTGTGGGGGAAACCGGAGCACCCGGAGGAAACCCACGCGGACACGGGGAGAACATGCAAACTCCACACAGAAAGGCCCTCGCCAGCCACAGGGCTTGAATCCGGACCTTCTTGCTGTGAGGCGACAGAGCTAACCACTACACCACCGTGCCACCTATTTACCACCATAAGTTGTAAAATGAATAGAAAATATAGTCAAGACATTTTTCTGGCCATTTTGAGTATTTAATCGACCCCACAAATGTGATGCTCCAGAAACTCAATCTGCTCAAAGGAAGGTCAGTTTTATAGCTTCTCTAAAGAGCTCAACTGTTTACAGCTGTGCTAACATGATTGTACAAGGGTTTTCTAATCATCCATTAGCCTTCTGAGGCAATGAGCAAACACATTGTACCATTAGAACACTGGAGTGATAGTTGCTGGAAATGGGCCTCTATACACCTATGGAGATATTGCACCAAAAACCAGACATTTGCAGCTAGAATAGTCATTTACCACATTAGCAATGTATAGAGTGGATTTCTGATTAGTTTAAAGTGATCTTCATTGAAAAGAACAGTGCTTTTCTTTCAAAAATAAGGACATTTCAAAGTGACCCCAAACTTTTGAACGGTAGTGTATGGTAATCCTCCGTCCATATATCGGTTGTGATGGCACATCCATATGTTTTGACGATGGGCTTTATTTCTGCTGCCACTGATGCCTGCAGTGCTTGTGCTCGCCCCTCGATATGTCTGGATACAGTGGTTGGATGAGGTAAAACATCTTTAACGTCAAACTTGCCATACTTAGCAGCAACATTAACAAAGTGTTGCAATATGTCAACAAAGCCTCTCCCGGCGACCAAATCATATGGCCATATGTCTAGACAGCACACTTCCACACATTCCTCTGTAGTTTCCTGTTTAATGTGTGCAGGGAGAAGTTGTTTTTGATTGAAATGCAGCTTACTCTGACCTGGGAGGACAGAGCAGGTGTGACGCCTCAACCCAGAGGTGCCGGATTTGTGTCCATTGTAAATTAGGATTTTTGAGCATTTGTCAGAACGAACGTAGTCAAGTTCGTTGCCATCTGCGTCGCACACAACTGAGAAATTTTGCCAGATATCAGACTTTTCTTGTTTCATTTTTGTACTGTACAATCCTTGTTTCAGTTTATTTTCTACATCACTTGTTTGACTCATGCTGTTGCTAGGCTAGTTTACGATCCCGCAGTGTTTTACTATGGCCACCCATTCCCGCCCACAGCTAAGTGCAAACCGCCCGTTCCTGCGAGATTTGCATTGGGTCCCGCGGGACCCAGCGGGACCCAATCCCAGTGCAGACCTCTACTCCTGATCTCCTAGGATTAGTCTCTGAAGTGTGCACTGAATGTAGCCAGAAACATCCACTGAGCAGCAATTCTTTGGAAGGAAACACCTCTTATCAACAAAGAGTCATCAGAGGAGAATGGCCAGGGCTGGGTTTCCCAAAAGCACTGCAGCACAAAGATCATCATTAAATGGTAGAGCGAGCAGCACAATGAACACTCTCTGTTGCTCTCTCTCTCCTAGCTAAGACACTCTTAGCATTAAGAGGCTTTTGGGAAACCCAACCCAGACTGGTTTGAGCTGACAGGAGAGTGATGCTAACTCAAATAAGCACTCTTTACAACCATGATGAGCAGAAAAGCATCTCAGTAAACCTTGAGCTCAACAGGCTACAACAGCAGAAGACCACATCATGTTCCATGACTGTCACCAAAACCTGGCACGAGCTCACCATCACTGGCAGTTAAAGGAGAACTGAAGGCAAATTTTTTATTATCAAAATTCTATTTATCTCATTTTATTAAATATAGGAATGCATTTTTGATAGCTATTTTGTCACTGTGTTTGAAATATGCTCTGTAATATATCAGTCCATATGTCAAAGCAATGGCCGTAAACGAGATTTGTTGAGACCTGTGCGAGACATCGTAGGACGGAAGTAAAACGTACAATCAAAATCAAAGCGACCAACATCTGCCAACGTTGTCAAAAGACTCGCGTGCCCTCTTTCGAATGCTGACGTAATCAAGCCAGAAGTTTTGTTTGTTTTGATAGCAATCAGGAAAGTTTGAAAAAAGTAGGCTGTAATCGTCATTTAAACTCGTTTTTGTGCAATATTTTGTTTGGAAAACAGTTTTCAAAATGGCGGCACTGACACCTGGCTGACACTTCACGTTTCGAAGTCTCGCACGAGTCTCGTGTGGATAAGTAACACCTGCTGTGGACCAAACGAACTAAATTCAACATGGCTAAAAACCGAATAGACAGGTAAGTATAATACTTAATTGCAATTAGTTGCCAAAGGAGTCACGATATAAGGTTACTAAAACCCAAAACGTAATTGAATAACACGTTAATTAAGAAATGAAGCAAGTTTTAAAATGACTTCAGTTCCCCTTTAAAGACTGAAAGCACACCAGGTGCTTCTTTTCCAATCTACAGCTCTCCAGTTTTGGTGTATCCTCAGATTCAGGAAAATTCCATCCCAATCATGACTTGCAAAAGTATATTGACAAACCCATCAAAGAGAAATGAATCACATCCTAGAACATGAGTTTGGTCACGTATTACCAAACGCACTGCAAGAGAAATCAAATATAACTAAGGCGGCTATTCAAACATACATAAATGTGATGGCGATTGATTGAGTGAAGGTTTTATTGACATTTCTGAGTCGAGCTAAGCCGGCTGTGAACTGGGTCAAAGGTCTCTGTGATTGTGCTGTGTGGTGTGTAGCGGATATATGAGTCAAGCTGATCAATATCAAATATGTTCATAAAGAGAAAAAAACAAGGAAAAAGGATTAAAAGAGATGAGTTGAGATATGAATGGCTTTGCTGGAGAATCCACAGTATGTGAAGGGATCAGGACACTTTGTCCAATGACCATTTCATCCAATAGTTGAGCCATTTTGTCCAATAGATGAGACATTTTGTCCAATAGATGAGACATTTTGTCCAATGCCATTTCATCCAATGACCATTTCATCCAATAGTTGAGACATTTTGTCCAATAGATGAGACATTTTGTCCAATAGATGAGACATTTTGTCCAATGCCATTTCGTCCAATGACCATTTCGTCCAATATTTGAGACATTTCATCCAATGACCATTTTGTCCTATAGTTGAGACATTTCGTCCAATGACCATTTCGTCCTATAGTTGAGACATTTCGTCCAATGACCATTTCGTCCTATAGTTGAGACATTTCATCCAATGCCATTTTGTCCTATAGTTGAGACATTTCGTCCAATGCCATTTTGTCCAGTAGTTGAGACATTTCGTCCAATGCCATTTCGTCCAATAGTTGAGACATTTCGTCCAATGCCATTTCGTCCAATAGTTGAGACATTTCATCCAATAGTTGAGACATTTCATCCAATGCCATTTCATCCAATAGTTGAGACATTTCATCCAATGCCATTTCATCCAATAGTTGAGACATTTCGTCCAATGCCATTTCGTCCAATAGTTGAGACATTTCGTCCAATGCCTTTTTCATACGCACTATCAATTATTTTATATGTGGTGACAATATGTGCGACAAGCTCAAGATACTGTATAAACAAGCCATAATTCATTTAAGCAAGTTTATGACTGCATCTCCCTGTAAGAAATGGAAATAAACAAAACATAACATTTTTAACAGCGCGCGTGTGAGAGTCCATTCAGCGCGTGCGCAGTCCAGAGCGCGCCCGAGAATCCTTCAGGTGCGTGCACCAAAGCACATAGGACCGACACCCACATAAACTTGGGGCCCCAAAAAAGGATATCTGGCAAGTGCGAGTATAGATTTTCTGTGTAGTTTGGTCTAACAAAAACGATCTCTCCCCACAAGTGGCCCAGCCAAACACGCCTGAAGTTGACACTCGCTGATTCCCATCATTTCCGGTTTTGCTTTCATTTTGCAATGGCGGCCCCCAACATGCGCGAGGAAGGAGTTTTTGTTGAATATTTCTTGGATTTTACATAAATACTAGGTAGGAACTTACCATTTTGAACACACTCGCCGAGAAAGGCGAGTCTGGGGTGATCTTTACTCGCCATTAGATTTCACAGCTCGCATTTGGCGAGTGGTTAAACTACATGCTGCAAAAATGTGTTTTGTTTTGGTCAAATTCTGTTGAGGATTCCTCCTTTTTTTGAACAAACAAATACCTGAAATATAAAATAATTGATAGTGCGTATGAAAAAGGCTTTGGACGAAATGTGTTAACTATTGGACGAAATGGTCGTTGGACGAAATGATCTGTATCCTATGTGAAGACGGTCAAGAAAGGAAACAGAGAAGAAGAAGCCTTTATTTGTCACATGTACACAAGCACAGTGAAATTCCTCCTCTTTATTTTTTTCGCGGTCCGGTTTCCATCAAATCCTGCGCTCTGATTGGCTGGCGAGCAGGTCCGTATCCTATGATATGGACCCCAGTTATGGACCTCTGGCAACTCGCTCGTTCACAACAACAATCATAGCAATTTTTGTCAACATTTATTTTCGCATTTCTCAGGAGAATAGTGTTAATTTTACAGCATGGACAGCGATAACGACAGTCTTCACAGAGAAAGCGAGTTTTACTACTCTGAGGAAGAAGAAATAAAAGAAAACATTTCAGGAGAAAGCTAAAAACCTGTAACTTGCTAACACCGAGCAAAAACATGGCTGAATCCTGAATGACTCAATTTTGTATAAATAGGGGACTACATAGGTGGCAAAATATAGTTTTTTTCCTGCCATGGAAGTGCACTTGTATACCGAGGAGGAAGCCATTTGCATTACAGCCGTGAATGAGGGTTCAAAATGGCGGCTCGGCTCGGTTTTTCCCTTTCGGGCGCTCTTGTTTTCTGTTAGAATTTGGTAAAGAAAAAATAAATATATTATTTACCAGCTTAAGGTCAGTCCGTATGATGAAATACCGTGACCTCGGCCTTGAATACTGACCTCGGCCCAGAGGGCCTCGCTCAGTACTTTCAAGACCTCGGTCATGGTATTTCACGATACGGACCTCCCAGCTGGTAAATAACATATATGCATTTAACCCATCTAAAGCAGTGAACACACACACACACACACACACACACACAAGTGAGCAATAAGCACACACACATACCCAGAGCAGTGGGCAGCTATGCTACAGTGCCCGGGGAGCAGGTGCCTTGCTCACAAAGGGAGGGGAAAGTGCTGTTCATTCACTCAACTCCCCTCACATTTTTCCTGCCGGTCCCAGGAATCAAACCGGCAACCATTTGGAGTAGTCCAAGGCTGCTTCTCTAACCCTAGACATGAATTGTGCTACCTGTCAAAATATATCACAGTCCTTACAAAAGGTCACAGGGATAATGTGTGGTGTATTACGAAAGAAAAACATGTTCATGATAAACACTATTAATCTGCACTTCTGCTGAAACTGCATTAATGCATTATTACATTATAACTAGTGTCTATCAGTGTAACGTCCACTAAAGAGCCTTTAGAAATGAGACAGTGAGGTTCAAACATGGCTCCAATCAGTGTGTTTAGTGTGTGCGAGTGTGTGTTTACAGAAACACAAAGGCATTTTGTTCGAGCAAACACGCACACCACAGGTGAGTGATGTCATCGTTCTCTGTGCGAATATGCTGAATGGGGATTAAGTGCTTTGTCTGTGTCTGTGTGCTTGTGTGTGACCTCACTGATTGGAGCCATACCTCAGTGTGTATCAGTTGCTCCCTCAGGAAAAAGGAAAATTCCATCTCATCACGCTATAGTGCCATATTTATCCAAAGTTTTTTTGTTTTTTTTTCCCCCCTCCCACATATTTCTCCAGTCACACACACAGAGCACAACAGGGCACATGAACATACCTAATTACACTGAAACACAAACTTGGAGTAGTACACAAAAAGCATGAGTCACGTGTGCAATCAATAACGCATGTCTTACATAAATATGCAGTTTGGACACACCTTTTAATTCAATGGTTTTTATTTATTTTCATGAATTCAAAGACACGTCATGTCTTAAAGTAATGATGGACGTCATTTCTCTTTACTTAGTTGAGCGGCTCTTGACATAATACTGTATGGATTACTACAGTTGTGGAATAGGACTATTTACTGTATTGTTATTATTTACTATTTACTGTTTGAGCTCAAGCACATTAAGAATGCAAGAAATTGCACTAATTAACTTTTCACAAGGCACACTTGTTAACTGGAAAGCATTCCAGGTGACTACCAGTACCTCATGAAGCTGGTTAAGATAATGCCGATAGTGTACAAAGTGTCATCAAGGGAAACACTGGCTACGCTGAAGAATCTAAAATTTCATAGTTTTGATGTCTTCAGTATTGTTCTACAATGAAGGAAAAAAAATCTCATCTCATCTCATTATCTCTAGCCGCTTTATCCTGTTCTACAGGGTCGCAGGCAAGCTGGAGCCTATCCCAGCTGACTACGGGCGAAAGGCGGGGTACACCCTGGACAAGTCGCCAGGTCATCACAGGGCTGACACATAGACACAGACAACCATTCACACTCACATTCACACCTACGGTCAATTTAGAGTCACCAGTTAACCTAACCTGCATGTCTTTGGACTGTGGGGGAAACCGGAGCACCCGGAGGAAACCCACGCGGACACGGGGAGAACATGCAAACTCCACACAGAAAAGCCCTCGTCGGCCACGGGGCTCGAACCCGGGCCTTCTTGCTGTGAGGCGACAGCGCTAACCACTACACCACCGTGCCGCCCCTGGGGGAAAAAAAAATTATTTTGAAAATGATCCAATATTAAATTTATATTACATATATAAATGTATACATATATTACATTTTGAGGAAAAAAATCAAAATGTAATATATGTATACATTTATATATGTAATATAAATGTAATATTGGATCATTTTCCTCATTAAATAAACGAGCAAGTATAATATTTGTGTCTCATTTGTTTAACTGGGTTCTCTTTATCTACGTTTAGGACTTGTGTGAAAATCTGATGATGTTTTAGGTCATATTTATGCAGAAATCTAGAAAATTCTCAAGGGTTCACAAACTTTCAAGCACCACTGTATATACAGTATTGTGCCAAAGTCTTTGGCACATACAAAGAAATGCTGTAGACCAAGAACAGCTTAAAAATAATGAAATGGTTGGGGTTTTTTTCAACATTAAAAAAAAATACTATAAACAGCATATGCTTCTGAATTCTCAAATCTGATTGGTCATGAGGGGTTGATTAATAAATTGTTGGTAGATTGCTGTGCTGTGAGTTATTGATTATTTTCCTGTTGCTGCATGTTTTGTATCTTACTACATACATACAAAAAAAAAAAACCCAGCACATAAGACCTTACACACAATACGCTTGGTGCCAGAAAATTGGAACTACGGAATTTTTTTCCTTTGGCTATTGGATGAGAGGTTCCAGTTCTGTAATTCTTCATATATGTTCCAAAGTGGCACTATTAGTTAAACAAACAGTACTAAAGTTATGCAGGGGTGGGGCTAAGAGCACTGTTCAATTCTGATTGGTTACACGTTATTGTGTCATAGTTTGCGCTATACACTGAATCCCAAAAAAAAAAAACCCCACAATAGTCTGGTACGTTGCTGCTTTGTTTGTACAGCACTGTTTTTTTAGCTTTCACTGTTTAATGTCTTACAAAAACGTACAAACCACATGATTGTTTTATTGCACAAATAAACAGAAATGCAGTAATCCGCTGAGACTTTAAAGAAGATTTTACTGTGTTGATTTCATTGGTTCGTTTCAGTGTATTTTCACCAGCTGTCAGTTGAAATGATCATTTTCATTTGCGTCTTGTTATTGTCAATGAAATTTAAAACCCTTTTGTCAACCAGCCTTTTCGTGAGTAATTGCATTGCCACGCATCTGTTTAAACAGTCAGATAAAGGAACCACATTAATTCAAGCACCTCATGCATACTGGATTTAACCCGAGGTTTTCTTGGGGCCTGTTCAGACCTGTTCTTGTTTTGTTTTGATTTGAATACACAGTTTAAAAAAAAAAAAGGACAAAAAAACTGCAAACTTTTTTTTTTTTTTTTTTGCAGATGCATGGTACATGCATTGTGTTCCTGAAGCCTGTATGACATTAAGACATGCGTTCACGTCGAACTGACTTGCCCCTGTACACTACCGTTCAAAAGTTTGGGGTCACTTTGAAATGTCCTTATTTTTGAAAGAAAAGCACTGTTCTTTTCAATGAAGATCACTTTAAACTAATCAGAAATCCACTCTATGCATTGCTAATGTGGTAAATGACTATTCTAGCTGCAAATGTCTGGTTTTTGGTGCAATATCTCCATAGGTGTATAGAGGCCCATTTCCAGCAACTCTCACTCCAGTGTTCTAATGGTACAATGTGTTTGCTCATTGCCTCAGAAGGCTAATGGATGATTAGAAAACCCTTGTACAATCATGTTAGCACAGCTGAAAACAGTTGAGCTCTTTAGAGAAGCTATAAAACTGACCTTCCTTTGAGCAGATTGAGTTTCTGGAGCATCACATTTGTGGGGTCGATTAAATGCTCAAAATGGCCAGAAAAATGTCTTGACTATATTTTCTATTCATTTTACAACTTATGGTGGTAAATAAAAGTGTGACTTTTCATGGAAAACACAAAATTGTCTGGGTGACCCCAAACTTTTGAACGGTAGTGTATGTCAGGGAGCTCATTTATTCTGCACAGGAGCCTTCATCTCATCTCATCTCATCTCATCTCATCTCATCTCATCTCATCTCATCTCATTATCTCTAACTGCTTTATCCTGTTCTACAGGGTCGCAGGCAAGCTGGAGCCTATCCCACCTGACTACGGGCGAAAGGCGGGGTACACCCTGGACAAGTCGCCAGATCATCACAGGGCTGACACACAGACACAGACAACCATTCACACTCACATTCACACCTACGCTCAATTTAGAGTCACCAGTTAACCTAACCTGCATGTCTTTGGACTGTGGGGGAAACCGGAGCACCCGGAGGAAACCCATGCAGACACGGGGAGAACATGCAAACTCCGCACAGAAAGGCCCTCGCCGGCCACGGGGCTCGAACCCGGACCTTCTTGCTGTGAGGCGACACTAACCACTACACCACCGTGCTGCCCCAGGAGCCTTCAATAAATTTAAATGTTTGTTTTATGTGAGTCTGCGCTGTATGTGAGAGTGTGTCACTGTGTCTGTGTACGCTCGTGTTTTTGTACAATATCACTCTGTCTGCAGATGACAGGCTTCTTCCTTTCGTTCTCTCATTGTCTGTCTGTCATGTAGGTGTGAATCCGGAGTAAAACATGAACCGTTCTGGATGAACTGTTCTTCCTCTCTCACACCTACAGAGCTTGTGCTTAAAACCAGTCACACATTCTTGTTATCATTCTTATGAATTCCCACAGACTGGGTGGGTTTGGGATTGTAGAGAAGTCACACGGAGTTCATTCAGGAGTACATTTGTGATTCATTGTGTTTTTCGGTTGCTGTAAAACACTTTGGGGAGTGTTGCTATAGGAAAGTGATCAATAACAGGGTGGTGTGATGCAGCCAAACATGAAGCACTGTCACTGAAGTTAACATCCTGAATTGTTTTATTCCACTTATTCCACAGCAATTTGCAAACAAATACATTATTACATTGTGGCAGTGGGGGCGTGGTCAAGCGCCGGTCTGTGACAGGAGGGCGGAGCCAGGGAAGGTGAGTGGCAGAATCACTACACCTGATGGTAATTAACCTGTGTTTGTGTGTCTTCTCAGTAACCGCGCCCTATTTAAGGAGGCAGAGGGAGAGCAGAGGAGAGCGCTTCCCGGGACAAGAACACAGCGTGTGTGTGTATTTACCAGAATAAAACTGTGTTGTTATACTGAAAAGTCTGGCAATAAAAGCCTATTCGTACCTGAAGCTTTGTCCTGCCGTCCTCTGTGCTCCACCCACACCTCAGAGAGCTCTACATACATACATTAGATTTATTAATGAAAAACACGTCATGCTTTTGAACTGTTTTTAGAGTAGTTACTGTTGATGTTGTGGAACGTCCATGAATTCCTGTTGTCACTTACATTATAGTCTCTCTGTCTCTTTCTGTCTGTCTCTCTCTCTCGCTGTCTGTCTATCTTTCTGTCTCTCTTTGTCTCCGTCCGTCTGTCTCTCTGTCTGTCTCTGTCTGTCCACCTATCTGTCCATCTGTCTGTCTGTCTCTGTCTGTCCATCTGTCTGTCTGTCTCTTTCTCTGTCTGTCTGTCTGTCTCTCTCTGTCTGTCTGTCTCTCTCTGTCTGTCTGTCTGTCTGTCTGTCTGTCTGTCTCTCTCTCTCTCTCTCTCTGCCTGTCTGTCTCTGTCTGTCTGTCTATCTCTCTCTCTCTCTCTGTCTGTCTGTCCATCTGTCTGTGTCTGTCTGTCTCTCTCTCTCCCTCTCTGCCTGTCTGTGTCTGTCTGTCCGTTCATCAGTCTTTCTCTGTCTCTCTCTCTGTCTGTCTCTATCTCTCTCTGTCTGTCTGTCTTTCTGTCTGTCTTTCTGTCTCACTCTCTCTGTCTGTCTGTCTGTTTGTCTCTCTCTCTCTCTCTCTCTCTCTCGCTCTCTCTCGTTAAAAAGACAAAGAAAAATGCAGCTTGCACAAAGATCTCTGTCCTGAGTATTTTCCTGTAACTCTGACACTGGGACCTTGTAAAGAAATGTTAAATATATGTCTTCTTACAAGGGCGGCACGGTGGTGTAGTGGTTAGCACTGTCGCCTCACAGCAAGAAGGTCCTGGGTTTGAGCCCCGTGGCCGGCGAGGGCCTTTCTGTGTGGAGTTTGCATGTTCTTCCCGTGTCCGCGTGGGTTTCCTCCGGGTGCTCCGGTTTCCCCCACAGTCCAAAGACATGCAGGTTAGGTTAACTGGTGACTCTAAATTGAGCGTAGGTGTGAATGTGAGTGTGAATGGTTGTCTGTGTCTATGTGTCAGCCCTGTGATGACCTGGCGACTTGTCCAGGGTGTACCCCGCCTTTCGCCCGTAGTCAGCTGGGATAGGCTCCAGCTTGCCTGCGACCCTGTAGAAGGATAAAGCGGCTAGAGATAATGAGATGAGATGAGATGTCTTCTTACAGAAAATATCAGCATATCAATGAGTACATGTTTTCTTTTTGTTTATTAATAGCCTTGGATTATATCTGGCATCCATCGTTCAAGTCCCTGTGAATTAGCTGTTACTATACAACTGATAATGTATTATAAAGAGCACTTTAATATAACCCTGTGATTTGAATTACAGCTGTTACTATTGTCAGAGCTGCTGTTATAGAGAGTTAATCACATTCCAACCAATCAGAATTGAGAATACTACAGTGATATACAGTAGTATAGTGGGAATTAACAAGAAATGTAAAATATACAGTTCGATGCAAAAGTCTTAGGCACATGTAAAGAAAGGCTGTCGACCAAAAATGGCTTAAAAATAATGAAATGAAATGTTTCAACATTAAAAAATACTATAAACAGTAAGCAGTAAGTCATAATAAATGAAACAAAGTGAATATTTGGTGTGAGACGACTCTTTGCTTTAAAAAAAAATAGCAGTCTCAGGTACAATGAGTGCAGTTTTATGCGGAAATGAGCTGTAGGTTTTACTGAATATCTTCCAGAACCAGCCACAGTTCTTCTGGACACTTTGACTGTCACACTCGCTTCTTCATTTTGCACCAAAACCCAGCAGCGTTCATTATGTTTTCTTTTTTAATCTGAAAAGTGCTCTCTTATGGAATATGCTGCTCAGATACAAACTTTTTTTTCTGTAATATTTAATTTTGTGCTGGAAAACAAATGTTTGGACTCAAAAATGTTTCTGTACTGACTCGATAATGTAGAAGTCATAAAATAGAAATCTATAACAAAGTTCGTATGAAAAAAATAGGGTGCCTAAGACTTGCACAGTACTGTATATGTTACAAAAAGTGCTACTGCAAATTTTAAAATCAATTCTTTCCATTTTTCATATAGGAATGATGTTTTTTTCCCCATTCTGTTTCACCAATGCTAAGATTTTAATGTTGAATCACTCTTCTGCAGGACTCTTGTGGGTTTTCTGGATAAGCACAATCATTTACAATTAAGAATACAGGGCCAAAGCCAAGGGCCATGTCTATGAACCCCACTCACTGCTGCCTCTTTGTTTCACTCTAAATACAGAATCATTCATAGACGTTAATGAATCATATGTTTAAAATGAATAACTGAACATCAAAAACAAATCTGAACACACCTTCAGTGAAGATTAAAGATTAAGGAAAGATGATTCAGGCTGCTCTGATTATCTAGTCTTCAGAAACAAAGCTCTAAACTGTAAAATAAATTGAAACCTTCACAAATAAATGTGGGCTGATTTGAATCTATAAGGGCATTATGTCTGATGATCAGTGTCGAGAAAAACATCAGACCTGTTCCTTGTTTCACAAAACCGGTTCTATTCTAAGAAGGTCTTGTTTTTGATTACGTACCGGTTACTTTTAACTCTAAAAGTAGGCATGTGTATAAAGGTAAACACAGAAAGCGCTGATTGTTGAAAGGCAGGCAGAGGAATGATTAAGTGATAGCAGCAAAAGTGTGTGTGTGTTGGGGGGGTGTATGAGAGAGAGAGAAAGAGATATACTGGGGAAGTCCATTTAGATAAAATGTCAGGTGATTAAAGGACACATTTTTGGGTAGTGATGTCATGGCTCACTCTGAAATCCCATTGTAGCCCATTGTTCTCTTGGCCAATTAAAAAAAAAAAAAAGTACAGTATGTGACATAAGTAACTTGTTTTTAGAAGCCTTTCTGGCCAGATACAAGCTAAATATGGCTTCTTAGTGCCCTAAATTTTGATCATGGCCATGGGACAGTCTGATTTTTCCATGCTTACAACAATATGAGTACATTTATAGCAGACGTGACTGCCCTTAAAACAGGAAGCGCTCCAGTGTACAGTACAACAAGCTTTTGTAATACCTGATACGGTCATGTAATGAAGATCAAGATGTCTAGCCATGACCTGAAAAACAGGACAGACATAAATAGCACATTTACACAAAATGTCACAAAAGTACACACATCCTTTACTTAAGTAAAAGTATAGATACTTGTGCAAAAAAAAAACCTCAGATAAAATAGAAGTATTGATTCTTATAATAATAATAATAATAATAATAATAATAATAATAATGTTAAATTTATATAGCGCCTTTCAAAAAACCCAAGGACGCTTTACAATTATAAACAAGGAAAGAAAAAATAAAGAAATAAAATATATAATAAAAAATAAATAAATAAATAAATAAATAAATAGAAAATAAAAAGTCCACCAAGTAGGGGTCAGGATGTAATTCCCGTGGTGTAGCAGTCACAGTTCCACCAAAAGGCGCACGAAAACAAGTCCCACATCTCCAGCACCGTCGCCGTGACGCCGTCAGCAACATCGCTCGAACACCACACCGTGGATCACAAAGCGAGCAGAGAAGCTCCGCCATGCAGAGCGCTGGTACATCCCAATCCGCCTGCACAGCCGCCGCAACACCACCGAGCAACATCACTCGGAACATCATGCCAAGCATTAAAGCGCAGAGCGCTGGACAACCACGATGTAGAATGAGCAACGAGCTCACTGCAGTCCGTAGCTGGGAGCGCAGGCATCACCCACGGTGAACCAAGGCCTGGAGGGAACCGACGCCCAAAACTGGGTCCGGAGCTACACCACAACCGGCGGACAAAACGCTCAAACAAACATCAAACTACACAAACACACAGAAAAAAAAATAGAAAAAGAAATAAAATAAAAAAGGCTCTGGTGAGAAGCGGCAACCAGAACTCGCATGACGTACTCTCAACCGGAAACGGAAACGAAAAAAAAAATTATGATTGTGAGTGTTGATAAATGGATTATAAATACTGAACCAAGGAAGTAGAAATTCTTGGTGGTCCGAGCTGCTATTAGTCACCCCGAATACTTGTAATTAATAGTCAACTAATTAACAGTAATTAACAAATATGGCAGGAGGTATGCCACACACCATCTCAGGTATGTCCTGCGTCAACACACTCCAGTTTTATAAAATAAAAAAATATATATAAAGTGCCACAAGGTAATTCATTGAAAAGCAGGCTTGAGCAAGTAAATCAGACTGGTTTTCAAAACACACATTTCAAGTAACTAAGCACACAGAGTACAGATTGTGTACAAGTGTACAAGTGAACAGATGAGCTTTGCTTCCCACATTTGCTAAAATTAGCCGACTAAATTCAGCCTCAGAGCCTCAGAGCAGGAGCGAGCAAACTCACTCCATGATCCTGCAAGAGCAAAACACTGAGAGGAAACAAAAGCACAACCCTTTCTCCTACAACCTGAGCGTGTGTTTTAAGTAGCTAGCTCATATTAGGTGGCTAACTCTTTTCATTATATCCACATTCACTGGATATGAGAAATCATGCGCTCTGATTGGCAACTCTACTACTAAGATATCAGCTCATATTCCGTGAGTAGAGAAAAACAAAATGGCGGTGCGCATCAAGTCAGATATATCACTTTGTTATGAAGTAGTTAAAAGAAACAGAAATAGCTAAAAGAATATAGGGTGATGTCCCCCCCAATATCTCCTGTTCCACACTCCAGCCCAGTCGGTAGGTTAAGTTGGTTTGCCAACTGCCAAAAATAAATTAAAAAAAAAACTGAAGAAGAAGAAGAAAATGGCGGAGCGTGTTGCTAAACCAACCGAGGAGGAAATAAAAACTCTGCTTGAAAACAAAACCCCAAAAAACACAAAAAAAGCAACAAAATATGGAATAGAAGTATTTGATGGTAAGAACATATCTTTTGTTATTTTTCAAGAATTATTATTACAGCATTTTCCACAAATTGCTCCTGTCATTTCGCCGGTTTGTTTACATTCTAAGTGGAAATTATTTTGTCAGATGGTTTGTACAAAGGTTTTATTTATTGAATTTGCAAAAAATAAAACTAAAAAAAAAAGCTCTGTTTCTCAAAATCCAGTGAATGTGGATAGAATAAAACAGTTATTCCACTCAATCTCATCGTACATGGCTTATAGCCAACTCGGGGCTATGTGCCTCATTGACTATCAGCTCATGTACGACTCGATTTCATGGAATAACTGTTAAATGTTCTAACCACATTAGCGTTAGCCCTTTGACACACCGCTGGTTGACATACAGCTGGTTGTTGCTAGCCAGCCATCACTCACTTCCAAGCCATGCTCTTGATAGGCTTGAGAGGTTTTACTCTTTTACCTGGTACTCATCAACTGTGAAAATGATGTTGATGTGCACAATAATGTTTTTATTCTCATTATTCTTGTGTATTATTGAACAGATGACAATAACGGAAGCAGATAATTACATCCTCAGATTTCTGAGGACCACAGAAAATGCGTTGTTGATGCTCACCAGGCTGGAAAAGGTTACAAAACCATCTCTAAAGAGTTTGGACTCCACCAATCCACAGTCAGACAGACTGTGTACAAATGGAGGAAATTCAAGACCATTGTTACCCTCCCCAGGAGTGGTCGACCAACAAAGATCACTCCAAGAGCAAGGCGTGTAATAGTCTGCGAGGTCACAAAGGACCCCAGGGTAACTTCTAAACAACTGAAGGCCTCTCTCACATTGGCTGATGTTAATGTTCATGAGTCCACCATCAGGAGAACACTGAACAACAATGGTGTGCATGGCAAGGTTGCAAGGAGAAAGCCACTGCTCTCCAAAAAGAACATTGCTGCTCATCTGCAGTTTGCTAAAGATCACATGGACAAGCCAGAAGGCTATTGGAAAAATGTTTTGTGGACAGATGAGACCAAAATAGAACTTTTTGGTTTAAATGAGAAGCGTTATGTTTGGAGAAAGGAAAACACTGCATTCCAGCATAAGAACCTTATCCCATCTGTGAAACATGGTGGTGGTAGTATCATGGTTTGGGCCTGTTTTGCTGCATCTGGGCCAGGATGGCTTGCCATCATTGATGGAACAATGAATTCTGAATTATACCAGTGAATTCTAAAGGAAAATGTCAGGACATCTGTCCATGAACTGAATCTCAAGAGAAGGTGGGTCATGCAGCAAAACAACGACCCTAAGCACACAAGTCGTTCTACCAAAGAATGGCTAAAGAAGAATAAAGTTAATGTTTTGGAATGGCCAAGGCAAAGTCCTGACCTTAATCCAATTGAAATGTTGTGGAAGGACCTGAAGCGAGCAGTTCATGTGAGGAAACCCACCAACATCCCAGAGTTGAAGCTGTTCTGTACGGAGGAATGGGCTAAAATTCCTCCAAGCCGGTGTGCAGGACTGATCAACAGTTACTGCAAATGTTTAGTTGCAGTTATTGCTGCACAAAGGGGTCCCACCAGATACTGAAAGCAAAGGTTCACACACTTTTGCCACTCACAGATATGTAATATTGGATCATTTTCCTCAATAAATAAATGACCAAGTATAATTTTTTGTTTCATTTGTTTAACTGAGTTCTCTTTATCTACTTTTAGGACTTGTGTGAAAATCTGATGATGTTTTAGGTCATATTTATGCAGAAATATAGAAAATTCTAAAGGGTTCACAAACTTTCAAGCACCACTGTACACTGATGCATATCTTTTATCATCAATACCATTCAGAGGTTTTTTTTCTCCAATTTTGATTGAAACGATCTCAACGTTTCAGTTGTGACATATAGTAAATATCACGAAAAAAACCTGCTCCTTTAGAGTTAACTCTACCATCTTACTTCCACTTTGCATTTCTTTCACCATAATCTTTATTTGTATCTATATTGTCTTGATAGCTTTAACAGAAAGGCTTTGCTCTTCTCCCTAAATCACTCACATGATCTTCCACGACATGTTCAAAGTTCCGGCTGACTCTATCTGCATGTTTGCATCTCTCTCCTTCCTTCTCTCTTATTTCCTGTCCATTCAGTTAATTATAGGTGCAGTAGGTAAGGATGAGGTCATGGAAAGGTGGCGGTGCTGACAGCAGACTTTTGTTCTTGTTTCCTGTTGCTGCTAGGAATACGTTGACAGATAGAAGGTTCCAGGGTGACAGATGTGAGATGTTTCACCGTTGTCTGTTTCAGCACAACTGTCTTTCATTTTAATATGACTCAAAGCAGAAATGCAGATGAAGACAGGTATCAAAATCAGACGCAGAGACAAAAGGATTTTTTTTTTTGTCTAACGCAGAGGGTTAAAAACTTTTATATCGGCTGAATGCCTTCAACCTAAATTGATTGCTTCAAGTACTCCCAGAGATGTTAAGCAGATGATGTTAACATAAGCAACAAATATGCAACTTTTTTTGGTTTTATGGCCAGGTTTTCACATTTTGCTTCCAAATATCTTGAAAGCTGGCTTCATACTTTCATTAGAAAGCTGTTTCAAACATATCACACACTTGGGAAAGGGTTTGGACTTGTCACTGTTCATGCACATATGTCATAGTATCAAATATGATAACACAGTAATTTATATTTAACTCTCACATGCTAGGTATGAACCATGAGGAACTCAATTAACTTCTATCACCTTTTTGCTTATGAGGTTACAATAAAGAACAGCAGCATTAATAGTTTTTAATGGGTTTTGCCTTTGATATGTGTCAGTCCACCAGATTTTCATACCACATGCTCAGATTATGGATTTTGAGTTATACAGTGCCATGCAAAAGTATTCATACCCCTTGAACTTTTTCACATTTTTCGACCTTACAACCACGAACTTAAAAGTTTTTTATTGAGATTTTATGTGATAGACCAACACAGAGTAGCACATAATTGTGAAGTGAAACGAAAATGATAAATGGTCTTCAAAATTTTAAACAAATAAAAATCTGAAAAACATGATGTGCATTAGTATTCAGCCCCCCTGCATCAATACTTTGTAGAGCCACCTTTTGCTGCAATTACAGCTGCAAGTCTTTTGTGGTATGTCTCTACCAGCTTTGCACATCTAAACACTGAAATTTTTGCCCATTCTTCTTTGCAAAATAGCTCAAGCTCAGCCAGATTGGATGGAGAGCGTCTGTGAACAGCAATTTTCAAGTATTGCCACAGATGCTCAATGGGATTTAGGTCTGGACTTTGACTGGGCCATTCTAACACATGAATATTCTTTGATCTAAACCATTCCATTGTAGCTCTGGCTTTATGTTTAGGGTCATTGTTTTGCTGGAAGGTGAATCTCCTTCCCAGTCTCAAGTCTTTTGCAGCCTCCAACAGGTTTTCTTCCAGGATTGCCCTGCATTTAGCTCCATCCATCTTCCCATCAACTCTGACCAGCTTCCCTGTCCCTGCTGAAGAAAAGCATCCCCATAGCATGATGCTGCCACCACCATGTTTCACAATGGGGATGGTGTGTGCAGGGTGAGGAGCAGTGTTAGTTTTCCGCCACACATAGCGCTTTGCATTTAGGCCAAAAAGTTCAACTTTGGTCTCATCTGACCAAAGCACCTTCTTCCACATATTTGCTGTGTCCCCTACATTTCTTATGCCCATCTTTCAACAATGGGTTTCTTCTTGCCACTCTTCCAAAAAGGCCAGATTTGTGGAGTGTACGACTTATAGTTGTCCTGTGCACAGATTCTCCCACCTGAGCTGTGGATTTCTGCAGCTCCTCCAGAGTGATCATGGGCCTCTTGGCTGCTTCTCTGACCAGTGCTCTCCTTGCTCGCTCTGTCAGTTTAGGTGGACGGCCATGTCTTGGTAGGTTTGCAGTTGTGCCATACTTTTTCCATTTTTGAATGATGGATTGAACAGTGCTTCTTGAGATGTTAAGAGCTTGGGATATTTTTTTATAACCTAACCCTGCTTTAAACTTCTCCAGAACTTTATCCCTGACCTGTCTGGTGAGTTCTTTGGTCTTCATGATGCTGTTTGTTCTTCAGTGTTCTCTAACAAACCACTGAGGCCTTCACAGAACAAGTGTATTTATGCTGAGAGTAAATTACACACAGTAGGACTCATCTCATCTCACCTCATTATCTCTAGCCGCTTTATCCTGTTCTACAGGGTCGCAGGCAAGCTGGAGCCTATCCCAGCTGACTACGGGCGAAAGGCGGGGTACACCCTGGACAAGTCGCCAGGTCATCGCAGGGCTGACACTTAGACACAGACAACCATTCACACTCACATTCACACCTACGGTCAATTTAGAGTCACCAGTTAACCTAACCTGCATGTCTTTGGACTGTGGGGGAAACCGGAGCACCCGGAGGAAACCCACGCGGACATGGGGAGAACATGCAAACTCCGCACAGAAAGGCCCTCGCTGGCCACGGGGCTCGAACCCGGACCTTCTTGCTGTGAGGCGACAGCGCTAACCACTACACCACCGTGCCGCCCACAGTAGGACTCTATTAACTAATTAGATGACTTCTGAAGGCAATTGATTGCACTGGATTGTATTTAGAGGTATCAGAGTACAGGGGGCTGAATACTAATGCACACCACATTTTTCAGATTTTTATTTGTTTAAAATTTTGAAGACCATTTATCATTTTCGTTTCACTTCACAATTATGTGCTACTCTGTGTTGGTCTATCACATAAAATCTCAATAAAAAGCTTTTAAGTTTGTGGTTGTAAGGTGGAAAAATGTGAAAAAGTTCAAGGGGTATGAATACTTTTTCAAGGCACTGTAAAGGCCTTGAGACCTCAAGAATGACACAGGAATATTTTTAAGCATTAACAATAAATCTAATATAGTAATTTTTACGATTAAAATGATTCATATAGGTAGTGGTCTGAGTGAATGACCTTGACATCTGTGACGTCACCGCAGGAAGTCTATTGGTCTCATCACTGTTTCTGCTATACTAAAACACAGAGCTGACTGCAATTTGGAGCTTCCATTTTGAGCTAATTTATCAGCATGCCACATAAATGTGTTGCTGGTGGGTGCAGCAACACAACAGAAGGTGGATTTACGTTGCATTCATAGCCCAAGAATGTTCAAACTGCAAAGATTTGGATGCGTTTTGTGAGAAGTTCACGGGCACATTGGGTGCCTACAAAGTGGTCTCTCATCTGCTCTGCACATTTTACTGAAGACTCGTATGAAACCTCTGATCTGTTGGAGCGTTGGCTATAAGCCTGTATTGAAAGAGGGTGCAGTACCAACAATTAAAGGAAAAGAAAACTACAAGAAAAAGAAAGTAAGTTCAGTTGCACCAGTTCTCCTGGAGTGTGAGCCAAAGGTTGCTGCTAAAACCCAGGACGGAATGGGACGGGACGGGACATATTATTGCTCAGGCAGTGGCCTCCCCGTGGTTGTTGCTAAAACCGGTGACGTCCTGTTATGTCCCGGGTTTTAGTAATTGCCTGAGCTGAGCAGTAATGGCGGAGTACTCAGTATGGAGAAAATGGAGAATGAGCCAAAGGTTGCTGCTAAAACCCAGGACGGAATGGGACGGGACGGGACATATTATTGCTCAGGCAGTGGCCTCCCCGTGGTTGTTGCTAAAACCGGTGACGTCCTGTTATGTCCCGGGTTTTAGTAATTGCCTGAGCTGAGCAGTAATGGCGGAGTACTCAGTATGGAGAAAATGGAGAATGAGTGGAGCAGCCGTCTGATTTCTCACAGACACAGATGGGTAAGAAGCGACTCTCATTTGGATACAAAACAACAAAAACAACACTTGTTGTTTACCTGCGTTTAGATTAATGCATGTAACTTGTATTGTGTGTTTAAGTTACCTGTATAAGATTATTTAATTTGCTTCAGAATGTGATTGTCTCAGTTCATCTGATTATTTAATTATCCTTTTACGTTTTATCAGTGAAAATGCATGCATGTACATGTCTGTTGCATAAGTTATAGCACCTATCCTGTTTTAGTGAGAGCCAACCCATAATCAATGAAGTCAAATCAGTCTTAGTTGAGCAAGTCGGTCACGGTATTTCTTATTTTCACCGTAAATTTTTATTGATATAACTTTGGTCTATAGCTGTAAAAGGCCTCGGCCTTAAAACCGGTTCCTGCTGTGACGTCACGCACTCAGGGCTGGCTGGCTCAGCGGGGCAGCTCGAATGCCAACTTTGTGGTCGATTTTAACTCTCAAAAATATATATATTTTTATTCTCATTTATGCAGCATACAAGAGTCAAGGATGGAGATACTATCCACTCAGAAATGTATTTAAAAATAAAGGTTCTGCATATCTCCTTTAAGTATAAAGTGCTGAAATAGATAAAAAGTTTCAGATCCCTGGTGGCACAGTGGTGTAGTGGTTAGCACTGTTGCCTCGGTGGCTCTAAATTGACCGTAGGTGTGAGTGTGAATGGTTGTTTGTCTCTATGTGTCAGCCCTGCGATGACCTGGCGACTTGTCCAGGGTGTACCCTGCCTCTCACCCATAGTCAGCTGGGATAGGCTCCAGCTTGCCTGCATATAAGCGGTTATGGATAATGAATGGATGGATTGATTGGTTAACACCATGCCAAATTCATTTTTTGCACTGTATCAATTATGTCAGAATATTAGTCGCCGATATTCTGTTTCTAACACGGGACCCACTTTAAGCTGGACAAAATGTTACCAACAAAGCTCGAACTGTTGTCAATACAAGATAGTCAGTCATAAAATTGACTGACTAAATTCATAGTCCTTTGAGCAGATTGAGTTTCTGGAGCATCACATTTGTGGGGTCGATTAAATGCTCAAAATGGCCAGAAAAATGTCTTGACTATATTTTCTATTCATTTTACAACTTATGGTGGTAAATAAAAGTGTGACTTTTCATGGAAAACACAAAATTGTCTGGGTGACCCCAAACTTTTGAACGGTAGTGTATATATTGTTAAATTTTAACTGAACGTGTCATTGATTTTCCATCAAAATCTCACAAAAGTCCTGCAAAGCCGCCACCACGAACCCCTGGTTTACAGACAGTCTTTTGTACACACAAGGCTGAATGATGTGGGAAAAAAAAAGGAAGTGGTTTGTAACTGATATCCTCTCTCCGTGCCATACAGTGCCACAACAGGACGAACCACTATTCCACTTTAATCATTATATTTCTAGGTCTTGTAGAGGTTTTATTCATGTTTTAGCAATATCTGAAAGGTTATTGTGAAGGACACATGACCTGTGTTAAAATGTCTTTTCCCTTTACTTTACATAACTACATGGTGTAACTAATGGCACCCCAATCATGGAAAGACCCAAAACAGTGCACTAACAGTTTGACCGTTTGTGTTTTTACGGTATTTTCTGGTCACAATTTAGAGAACTGCAATAAAGCACACAGTGTTGGGGGGGGGGGGGGAGTGTATACAGAGTGACAGGAGACAACGAGTACCAGTCGCCATGCTGCTCAGCCAGACAGGAAGTGCTTTAATCATGACCTTCCTGTCAGGCTCGCTCTGAAAGCCTTGTTTTGTCTGAGTGCAGTAACACACTGAGCAGCTGTTACCACCACAGCTGGATCCCAGTGTATATGCAAGTGTGTTAAAACATTACAGTAGATTGCTACAGCAGATATTTCTCTCAATTGCTTCCTGAAGACCAAAGTCATGTCTGCATTTGAGATGGTCTCAGTGATAAGCGACTTTTATGCCCTTTGAGGAATTTTTTATTTTGTTGAGAATAACTATGACGGAAAATGTTCATTTAAGATCTTATTCTATGTTGAAAGCTAAATAATAATTCACGTTTACTCAAATATCTGAATAATGAGAATTTCCTCAACAAATATAAACTAGGTAAACTCTAGACGTGTTCATACTCAAATTGAGAAAAATACTCTACGCGCTTGGGTCCACGTCTTGGAGTGTTTGATTCCTCTTACATCAGAGCAATTTGCCGAGGCCAACCTCATCTCATTATCTCTAGCTGCTTTATCCTGTTCTACAGGGTCGCAGACAAGCTGGAGCCTATCCCAGCTGACTACGGGTGAGAGGCGGGATACACCCTGGACAAGTCGCCAGGTCATCACAGGGCTGACACATAGACACAGACAACCATTCACACTCACATTCACACCTACGGTCAATTTAGAGTCACCAGTTAACCTAACCTGCATGTCTTTGGACTGTGGGGGAAACCGGAGCACCCGGAGGAAACCCACGCGGACACGGGGAGAACATGCAAACTCCGCACAGAAAGGCCCTCGCCGGCCACGGGGCTCGAACCCAGACCCTCTTGCTGTGAGGCGACAGCGCTAACCACTACACCACCGTGCCGCCCCCGAGGCCAACCATTTATTAAACAATAGAATATATTTTATTCAGTTTATTGTTCCATTTAATTTTGTGAAACAGCTAGAAAAAAAAAGTTAATTCCTGGTTTCACACATCCCTCACCATCCTCTCTTTTTTCTCTTTCTTGAAGTTAATAAGACAAAAAAAAATGCAGCTTGGGGCGGCACGGTGGTGTAGTGGTTAGCGCTGTCGCCTCACAGCAAGAAGGTCCTGGGTTCGAGCCCCGGGGCCGGCGAGGGCCTTTCTGTGTGGAGTTTGCATGTTCTCCCCGTGTCCGCGTGGGTTTCCTCCGGGTGCTCCGGTTTCCCCCACAGTCCAAAGACATGCAGGTTAGGTTAACTGGTGACTCTAAATTGACCGTAGGTGTGAATGTGAGTGTGAATGGTTGTCTGTGTCTATGTGTCAGCCCTGTGATGACCTGGCGACTTGTCCAGGGTGTACCCCGCCTTTCGCCCGTAGTCAGCTGGGATAGGCTCCAGCTTGCCTGCGACCCTGTAGAAGGATAAAGCGGCTAGAGATAATGAATGAATGAATGAATGAAAATGCAGCTTGTCTGACTTCTCCATGGCAGAAAACTTACAGCTTTACCCATGTTACAAAGCAGTGACACTAGAACCTCCTTCCAAAAATGCTAAATAAATATTTGCTTATGTTTACTTCCCCATATCAATAAGTACATACATTGCGTCTACCATAAAAATCAATGTGTAGTGTTTTTACTATAGGAACACTAACGTTAGGATGAACAGATTAACATAAAACTGCGATTTACAGGAAGCACTATTGCCAGAGGTGTTGTTTTCCTTGGCTGACCTGTTAAGTGTATGGTTGTTAGTACACCAGTGGACTTTTTATTTGTCAGGACATTTCAAATTGCTGTACTTATTTTGCCCAATGCTTGTGCAATGGCTCTGATTAGATTTTACTTCTTTTCTCAGCTTTAATGGCTTGCTTTATCCAATAGACAGCTCTCTGGTCTCCATGTTGGTTTATCCTTTTTAACAACAAAGGTAGTTGTCACAGGTGAAACCCAGGGCTCAAACCTAGACTAAGACATTCAGACCTATTATTTGTTTAAACAGTCAATATAACAGGGCACACCGGGGCAACAAGTAATACCTGTCAGTCATATGTTCCAATATTTTTGATCACTTGAGAAATGTATTGGTTCAAACAAAAGTTGCCATGTTATATGTTTTTTTTTAAACGCATTTAGATGTAAATATCAGGAAATGAAAGCTGAAATTTGGATCCATCGTCTCATAGTCATCTTTTGATCTAAAACCCAAATGGTTTCGGTGTATAGCATAAACAAAGAATGCCTTACTGTTCCAACACTTTTGGAAGGGACTGTGTATATATACATGTATTAAAAAGGAAATCTTCAATGTAACCAGCGTTTGGATAGTTATAGTTCATGGGAAGTTCATGCAGCTGAATCTCGGGGGAGGGGGGGACCTAGCCCAAAATTTAAAAAAAAAGTCCAAGGTTTTAATAATCTTTCGTTTAACAACAATCACACGTATAGAGATTGCTCTGAACAGTATTTACTATTGATTTACAAATAGATTTCCTGATGCTCAGGATGTTTAAACAATGTGCAAAACACTGACTCACACTTCGAAGAGCAGATAGAGAGAGAGATAAAGGGAAGGACCGGAGACACGTCGTTGAATATGAGATGAAACTAATGTGATAGTGTTTTTCTGGCCATAACACACCTATGAACACGTACCCAACAGTAGTCTCTGTGTGTTATCAGAGCATAGCTGAGCTCAGGGTGAAACAATACCATACTGTGCCTTTCCTCGTCCTTGATGGGTGCGAAAGTTTACTCAGTGATACTCAATAAACACTGCACTGCCATGGAAACATAATCAAGGAGAACACCCTGAGAGAAAGTGACACAACATTACAAAAATAAAGACCTGGTGCCAAAGAACAAAACTAAAGATTATTAGCTGCTTTGCTATAATGTCTATTGTTAAAAGCATTATAAAAATAAACTTGACTTGACAAAGACGTGTTACAGAGAGATTTTTTTTAAAGATTTTAACATTTATTAAAGAAATGTTTCTTTTAATTTATTAAGGTTTCCAAATGTTATTTTATCCAGTAAATATCCATCCATCCATTATCCATAACCGCTTATCCTGTGCAGGGTCGCGGGCAAGCTGGAGCCTATCCCAGCTGACTATGGGCGAGAGGCAGGGTACATTTTGGACAAGTCGCGAGATAAGCTGGCACATACAGACACACAACCATTCACATCTACGGTCAATTTAGAACCACCAATTAGCCTAACCTGTATGTCTTTGGACTGTGGGGGAAACCAGAGCACCCAGAGGAAACCCACGCAGACATGGGAAGAACATGCAAACTCCACACAGAACAGCCCTCATCATTGGCCATAAGTTTCGAACCCGGAACCTTCTTGCTGTGAGGCGACAGTGCCAGAGGTGGACAAAGTACCCAACTTCATTACTTAAGTCAAAGTACAGATCCCACTGGTCAAATGTTACTCCAATACAAGTGAAAGTTGTCCAGCCAAATTTTTACTTAAGTTAAAGTACTGAAGTACTTGCTTTTAAAAATACTTAAGTATCAAAAGTACATTTTCTGTCAACGCATTGTTGTATTATTGCCACAACGCTTACAAAACCTAATGCTGTTACCAAAGACAGAAATGTGAATTCACAAAATGAACACATGCTGTACCATCATGGTGGTTTAACGTTAAGCTACAGTAGCTAGTCAGTGAAACTCCACCTGACATGCTAGCAAACTCTTTTCAAACTCGAAATCATATTGGGTAGCTAATGCTACTAGAAAAGAAAGATTTCTACATTTTGTTTATTTGGCAGGATTATGCTAAAATATATTTCTGAAAGGACTTCAGATAAGTTAACATTATTCATGTTAGCGTAACTCCATTTTTACATGCTAACTAACAGTGTCCAAGTTAACTAGCTATGTGTAAACGTTAGCCATGGACAAGGCGATGGCAACTTGGTGGGAAAATCCATAGAAAGTCATTTGACTAACCAGACTGCATAGCTATTGCAACATTATCGCTAGCTCTAAAAGCACAGACAACTTCACTACAAGCTTTCTCTTGGAATAAAAAGTTTATATACCTCAATATGCTTCCGCAGGTCGGACGTCGAGTTTTTGTAGGCCGTGATGTGGTTCGTTTTCGGCAAACAAAGCAAACATTTAAAACAAAATGAATCGTTAATCCTTTCAGAAAACTGAAACGTGGGTTCTAGGTATGGCCATGGGTGCGTTCATTCCCCAGAAGAACCGCCTCCTTCCATTCTGCCATCAACTGATCGTGTTAAATAATGCTGCTGAAAAATCACTGAACTTGATTTTATACAGTCTATGGACGTGACGTGACCCTAGTGATTACTGATCACTGTCTCAGTGTCACCTGCAAAAAAACCAATCACGTTTTAGAAAAGAAAAGAAAAAAAACATCCACTTTCAGAGCTGCTTCATAATAACGAGTAACGAGGACCTTGATAGAAATGTAGTGGAGTAAAAAGTACATTTGTCTTTCAAATGTAGTGAAGTTAAAGTCATAAGTTTCCAAAAAAAATAATACTCAAGTAAAGTACAGATGCTCAAAAAGTGTACTTAAGTACAGTACTCAAGTGAATGTACTTCGTTACTGTCCACCTCTGGACAGTGCTAACCACTACACCACTATGCTACCCATGCACCACGTTATGAACCTATAATATTCAATCCATCTAATTGAGCCACAACATCTGCTGCCTTAGGCCATAAATGTGCAGCATTTATGAATTCAATGTTACGTCTAGGTATTAAAAAACATCAGCAGGAAACAGCACACACAAACAGTGCATTATTCTTTATCATGTTTTACTCTCACTGCAAATTCCAAAGTCATGAATTCATGAACTGGGCTCCACTTTATTGGCATGTGAGTGTTCCACTGATAAAATGATAGCTGGATATGTTTAATACATCATTGTACTGCCCTCAGTGTTTACACTAATGTTCTGCAAACATTAACTTTTCCTGCTTGAGTCAGAACTCTAGTTATGGATTAGAAAATGTGTGCATAACTTTGTGAAAGTGACAATTCTACTTACCTCCTGGAGATACAGATATGGATATCCATTTCTGATAATCACAGAGTAAAACATGATGGTGTGCTATTGGAGGATAATAAGAAGCGATTGAGTGGTGTAATGAGATATGAGGGTAGAAGTTGATTATTTTCCTATAACTGCACATCTCAAAGTGATTTATTCTTCTTTTTTCACGGTATCCAGTTATTTAGCACAAAGGTCTTTTAGCACAAGTCTAAAGTCTTTTAGCACAACTCTGGATTATGGTCACAATAATCGAAAAAAAAGACTCATCTTGATATAGGAAGGGGTTTATTATGATTGCTTAGGGACTGGAAGCTGGAATTTCTGTTGCTGTGCATGTTAAGGATCAGTTGTTGATCCCTGAATCGTGGACTGAAAATCCGAATCTTTGGTGTCTTTGGATAATTGTAGTTAAGCCATAACAAACCTTATTTGTTAATTAAACCTTGTTTAATTATTTCACTTTCTTGCATTTAGAAGTCACAGCAATGGTCTAAAATGTAGATAGCTTAATAAAATAATTGAAATAGCTGTACATGGTTTTCCTTTCTTTTGACCTTTTTTCTTTTGGAAATAAATTAAAATTAAGAACAAACAAAAAGTTTTCTTCAAACTCATCATCTTGTAAATTTCGCTTGACTTTTCATTCTTCATCAAATTAGCAAATTGTAAATAATAAATATGATGTAATTTAAGCTTAGCACTTTAATAAAGACAAAACAAACCTGGAAGTTGGCTGTAGTGGTGTACTGTATCAGGGTACATGCTGTGTTAAATAATTTGGATGGAGGATTGGTGACTAACACATGGGCTCCATCAAGCATGGCGGTTTCAAGGTGGTGGAGTGGGGAAATACAATCGCTCGTTTTTGATTGGAATCTCAGCAACTTTCATTTAAAAAATCCATCAAACATCTTTAACCCTTTGATGCAAAACATATGCACACCCCTTCTAATGCACAACATGGGTCAAAAATGACCCGCATTCATTTTCCAGGTTATTTCATGCTGACTGAGTTTTTCTTTGCTCTATCTTTTGAAACCAATTTATTTTATGATTGAATATTCCAAGTATTCTTTAAATATCTTGTTTTTAATTACCATAAATCATTAATTTAATTTTTTCTTTCTACTTTATGAACAAAAATACTTTTTATATTACTACACATGGGTCATCCAAGTGTGATTTGAAATTAAATGTCTTAATACTATAATAATAATTTGTTTCAAGTAATTACTTTAGCAGTGAATGGGGCCAGTTATTTATTTATTAACTATGTAGTTAGCTAAGCCAACTACAATAAAATTAGCTAACTAAAGTAGAATATGTCAACAGCTCGGTAGCTAATAGTAATTACTTGTAACTTTCTGACAAGTAATCGACTCACTCTCAAGGGAACCTAAACATAATCAATTTTTTTCTAAGGTAATGTTCGAACAATTGAAAAACATTACTTCCATGTATGAGATGGGCAAAGGGCGCTGTGCTGAGCTGTGAAATGTCTGACACAAGCACAATTCACAGTTCCCACCAAACGCTGGAGTAAATGCATGCGGGTCGGTTCTGACCCATGTGTGTAAACTTGATGTAGAATTACAAAAGCTGTGCTTGTTCATAACTTAAGAAAGGAAAAATAAAAATGATGATTTGTGCTAAACAAAAACAAGATATTTACTGCATATTTGGAAAAGTAAATGACAAAATGAATTTATTTCAAAAGTAGATCATAGAAACACTCAGCCATACATGAAATAACCTGGAAAATGAATGCAGGTCGTTTTTGACCCATGTTGTGCATTAGAAGGGTAGTGATACGAAAAGGGTTTTTATTCAAAAAGTAAGAAAGGAAAAAATAAAATAAGGATGTACGATGATCAAAAACAAGTTAATTGAGGAATACCTTGAATACTGAATGATGGAATTAATTTATTGCAAAGATATAGAAGATAAAAACTCAGCCGGGTCACTTTTGACCCATGTTTTGCATCAAAGGGTTAAACATGATCAGTAAGTATTCATAATAAAGATTAAGTGTTCTTGAATCTTGTGCTAAATAACTTAGAGTTGTGCTAAAAGACTTTGGATTTGTGCAAAAAAAAACAACTTTAGATTTGTGCTAAAAGACTTGTGTTAAAAACCTTTAGACTTGTGCTAAAAAAAACCCCTTTGGATTTGTGCTAAAAGACTTGCGCTTAAAAAAACACCTTTAGACTTGTGCTAAAAAACCCTTTGGATTTGTGCCAAAAGACTTTGGATTTGTGCTAAAAAAAAAAAAAACCACTAAACTTTAGATTTGTGCTAAAAGACTTTGGACTTGTGCTAAAAGACTTGTGCTAAAAACCTTTAGACTTGTGCTTAAAAAAAACTTTGGATTTGTGATAAACAACTTTAGATTTGTGCTTAAAAAAACCCTTTGGATTTGTGCTAAAAGACTTGTGCTTAAAAAACAACTTTAGATTTGTGCTAAAAACCTTTGGATTTCTGTGAAAAGACTTTGGATTTGTGCTTAAATAAATGAACAAACAAACAAACTTTGGATTTGTGCTAAAAGACTTGTGCTAAGGGCGGCACGGTGGTGTAGTGGTTAGCGCTGTCGCCTCACAACAAGAAGGTCTGGGTTCGAGCCCCGTGGCCGGCGAGGGCCTTTCTGTGTGGAGTTTGCATGTTGTCCACGTGGGTTTCCCCCACAGTCCAAAGACATGCAGGTTAGGTTAACTGGTGACTCTAAATTGACCGTAGGTGTGAGTGTGAATGGTTGTCTATGTGTCAGCCCTGTGATGACCTGGCGACTTGTCCAGGGTGTACCCCGCCTTTCGCCCGTAGTCAGCTGGGATAGGCTCCAGCTTGCCTGCGACCCTGTAGAAGGATAAAGCGGCTAGAGATAATGAGATGAGATGAGGTTGCCAATGATTATGGTTTTAATTACATTATTAATTAAAGAACAGCGCAACATTTTTTAAAGATCAATTTATCGCTACATTTAATGCTGTAGAACGGCCATGAAACAAGTTACTTCTTGGTATCACTTCTGTTACAACAGCTAGAAACAGTCATTCCATCACCAACCTCTGTTTTTGTTCTCTAAGTTAATAAGACAAAAATTGCAGCTTATCATGTTACTGAGAAACCAGAAAATACAAAATCCACTGTCCTGAAGACTCTTCCATATCAGGAAACTTTGCCTGTTACTGATCCTCTTACTACAGAAAGCGTCACCATATCAACAATTAGTTGCAATGAATTTGCTTGTTAAATGACAGCATTTTAAAAAATATATATCAGTTTTTTATTAGCCTTAGATTATGTGGAACTTCTGCTATAGAAGTACCTGTGAATGAGTTACTGTAGAAGTAATAATTAATGAATCAACACGTCTTGACCAATCAGATTGAAGAATTTAGCAGCGCTCTGGTGGAATCATTTGTAGCACTACTAGGAGAATGCTAGCTGGTTGCCAGCAGACTGTGGTGTTTTTTCTGTCGTGAAAAGGTTGAAGGAAATCATACAATTCCCTTCTTTCAAATGAAACAATAATAAAACCTAATGGCCATGACTTCATGTAATTGGTGAAATTAAATTATTCACCAGAATTCATGTTGTTTTATGGACATACCTGACCCTACTGGATAATATCTTAATAATCCCACAGTGCTGTTCATTTGGCGGGTGGTTTCTGCTATTGGATGGCACCACACACTCACTGCTCCTCTGGGGAAAAGGCAATTTATTTCAATAAATGCTCCACTGCATGATGTAGAGGAATGTTTTTACACTGAGACGAGACAAACCCAGATCTCCATGCTGATTGGAGTTGTCTCAGTGGCTGAAACCTCACACCTACAGGACATTCTTGTGTGTGTGTGTGTGTGTGTGTGTGTGTGTGTGTGTGTGTGTGTGTGTGTGTGTGTGTGTGTGTGTACAGGGTTAGTCAAAATTATGTTAACACTAATGGATTATTTTTCTCCTGAATGTGTGGTGCGCCGTGGCCATGAAATGTGTGTCTGGGCTTTAAATGGTACAGTTGCTCGCTGATTTTTGTGTGTTGAACGCAATGGTGAACAGGTTGAGACCGTCCTGTAAATCATCTTGCACATATGATGTATGTTTTGTAAATAAATGGTTTCTACCATTTAAGTCTTAACATAATTTTGACTAACCTATATATATATATATATATATATATATATATATATATATATATATATATATATATATATATATGAGAGAGAGAGAGAGGATATTACACGGTTGCGTGAAGATATAAAGTTTATCTTCGGGTGGTGAATGTATATTTCACAAGTGAGCAAAGCAGACAAGTGAAAACATTTTCAACACAAAAAGATAAACTTTATATCTTCACACCACTGTGTAATGTTCTTTATATTATATGGACACTTCCACAAAAAATAAGAAAGTTAATCAAAAGAATTTTAATTTTGAACCGGTTTGCCATTTTGACAACGCATGTCTAGTCAGCGGGAAAACACTGGGAGTGACATCATCAGGGTGAAATATCGAGAAATATGTCACTCAGATCCGTGATGTATTTCGTATGAAAAATGCGAGTTTTTCAACATGAGAAGATAAACTTCATATCTTCAAGCCAACATGTGATTTTCTTTTTATTATGTAGACACATTCACAAACAAGGCGGCACGGTGGTGTAGTGGTTAGCTCTGTCGCCTCACAGCAAGAAGGTCCGGGTTCGAGCCCCGTGGCCGGCGAGGGCCTTTCTGTGTGGAGTTTGCATGTTCTCCCCGTGTCCGCGTGGGTTTCCTCCGGGTGCTCCGGTTTCCCCCACAGTCCAAAGACATGCAGGTTAGGTTAACTGGTGACTCTAAATTGACCGTAGGTGTGAATGTGAGTGTGAATGGTTGTCTGTGTCTATGTGTCAGCCCTGTGATGACCTGGTGACTCGTCCAGGGTGTACCCCGCCTTTCGCCCGTAGTCAGCTGGGATAGGCTCCAGCTTGCCTGCAACCCTTTAGAACAGGATAAAGCGGCTAGAGATAATGAGATGAGATGAGATTCACAAACAAAAAGTCCACAAATTTATCAAAACAATTCATCAATTTCCTCACAAGTGACATATAGAGATTTACAGTATGTCACGGTTTTGGTTCTCCTTGTCCCGGATGTAGTTTGTATGAAAAATGTGAGTGGTGTATATCCCAGTAAAACACTCTTGACTATGTAATATCTATCTATCTATCTATCTATCTATCTATCTATCTATCTATCTATCTATCTATCTATCTATCTATCTATCTATCTATCCAACACTTATTCCATGAAACCGAGTCGTACATGAGCTAATAGCTGACGAGGCGCGTAGCTCCGAGTCGGCTATAAGCCATGTACGATGAGATTGAGTGGAATAACTGTTTTATTCTATCCACATTCACTGGATTTTGAGAAACAGAGCATTTTTATTTTTTGCAAATTCAATAAATAAAAACTTTATACAAAATACCCAACAAAATCATTTCCGCTTAGAATGTAAACAAACCGGTGAAACGACAGGAGCAATTTGTGAAAATGCTGTAATAATAATAATTGAAAAAATAAAAGAGATATGTTCTTACCATCAAATACTTTTATTCCATATTGTGTTGCTTTTTTATTTTTTGGGGTTTTGTTTTCAAATAGAGTTTTTATTTCATCCTCAGCTGATTCAGCAACACACTCCACCATTTTGTTGTTGTTGTTCTTCTTCTTTAGGTTTTTTTTTTTGCAGTTAACTTAACTTAAAGGTGCATTACTGTTACCGATTGGGCTGGAGTATGGAACAGGAGCTGGGGGTTCTTGTAGCTATTTCTGTTTCTTTTAAATACTTGATAACAAAGCCGCCATTTTGTTTTTCTCTACTCATGGTATATGAGCTGATAGCCTAGTAGTAGAGTAGCCAATCAGAACACACGATTGTTCATATCCAGCGAATGTGGATAGAATAAATGTGTATATACACGCTTGTACAGCTCATTGATGAAGATATAAGCAGATCGAATTATTGAAGCTAAAGCTGGAATTAGAGCTTTCAGGGACTACAGACTGCAGGATGAGGGTCATATGGTTCATTTCTCCATTTCTCTGTTTGTTGTCTGTCTTTCATTTACTCCATATGTTCAAAACTGGAAAACGTACAGATATGCATTTCAACTATAAAACAGAACTAATGGAGTTAAAATCAATAAGACGCTCCACATAATGAAATCATAATGCTTTGAGAGTGTGCTATAATGGGCTGCTTTTCATTTTCTTTTTCTATCTTTGATTTTCTTCTTTCTTTCTTGCATTTGCTACACTAAAATCAAAGACTTTGCTTCTTTCTTTCTTTCTTTCTTTCTTTCTTTCTTTCTCCTGGAGAGGTCATGCTGAAGGTACTGTTTTTTTATTTTCTTTTTTCTTTCTTGCATTCAATTTAATAAAAGCAAAGACTTTCTTTCTTTCTTTCTTTCTTTCGTTTGCTTGTTTGTATATCTGTGGCTTACTTTTTTCTTTCTGATATTAATTTCTTTAAAGTCAAAAACTTTGTCCATTAATTTTATAAAGGTGGAAGTGATCTTTCTTTCTTTTTTCTTTTTTAACTGTTTGCTACATTCTTATCTTTATATTTTCACTAGAAAAGAATCCATGTAAGGTGGTGTAGTGGTTAGCGCTGTCGCCTCACAGCAAGAAGGTCTGGGTTCAAGCCCCGTGGCCGGCGAGGGCCTTTCTGTGCGGGGTTTGCATGTTGTCTGTGTGGGTTTCCTCCAGTTTCCCCCAAAGACATGCAGGTTAGGTTAACTGGTGACTAAATTGACCGTAGGTGTGAATGGTTGTCTGTGTCTATGTGTCAGCCCTGTGATGACCTGGCGACTTGTCCAGGGTGTACCCCGCCTTTCGCCCGTAGTCAGCTGGGATAGGCTCCAGCTTGCCTGCGACCCTGTAGAACAGGATAAAGCGGCTAGAGATAATGAGATGAATGAGAAGAATCCATGTATTATTTCACAGTGATTAGAATATATAGGAGATCTTTCTTCTTTCCCCTGAAGAAGTCATGCTGAAGGCACTATGTGGTTGTTTTTTAGATGTTTGTAGAGCTGTCACACTGCAGAAACGCCATGTGTTCTGGATATTTGGACCGAAAAACAAGAAAGGAAATTTTAAAGCTGATTATGTTACACAAAATGTTTTAAACTGATCTAATCATTAAATCAGTTTCAAAATGATCTAATCTTTTATTCACTGCTGGGCCAGGGTTCTCCATCCTCGGGTGATTTTTATTATTTCTATGTGCACTTGGCAAATGTTTGTTTACTTTTTTACATGGCTGTATTTCTGACCAATGAATGAATGAGTATTATGAGTACACTCTGAACTCGACATGATCCTCAGCCAATCTTTTTTGCTTTTTGGTTCATTTAAGTATGTGCAAAAATGAAACTGAACCAAATAACAAACAAACCAAAAGTATCAATTTTGCTCTGATTTTTACTTGGCAAATGGACTAATAGATGGGAAAGCTTTCATAACATAAAAGTTATGGCCTAAGAGATCTTATTCTCTGCCTCATCTGATGCTCTTCTCCCCGACTCTCTGATTACTGACTGAGACACTGGGACTGAAGTGGAATGTAACTGCTACGTCATCCATGATTGTTTGTGGGTTGGCAGCAGCTAGCCTTCTCCACTCAACTGTTCTAGCAGCTGGGTTTAACTGGGTTTACATTGTGTCAGACTTGGTGATAGAGGAGAGAGTATATATAGCAGTGCTGAAGAGTGTTAGCTAACTGCCACTTCTCTACATGGCCAAGCCTACACACAACTATTCATCAGGCACACTCTTCACTGCAGCTGTTCATCAGGTACACTCTTCACTGCAGCTGTTCATCAGGCACACTCTTCACTGCAGCTGTTCATCAGGCACACTCTTCACTGCAGCTGTTCATCAGGCACACTCTTCACTGCCGCCATTCATCAGGCACACTCTTCACTGCAGCTGTTCATCAGGCACACTCTTCACTGTCGCCGTTTATCAGGCACACTCTTCACTGCAGCTGTTCATCAGGCACACTCTTCACTGCAGCCGTTCATCAGGCACACTCTTCACTGCAGCTGTTCATCAGGCACACTCTTCACTGCAGCCGTTCATCAGGCACACTCTTCACTGCAGCTGTTCATCAGGCACACTCTTCACTGCAGCTGTTCATCAGGCACACTCTTCACTGCAGCTGTTCATCAGGCACACTCTTCACTGCAGCCGTTCATCAGGCACACTCTTCACTGCAGCTGTTCATCAGGCACACTCTTCACTGCAGCCGTTCATCAGGCACACTCTTCACTGCCGCCATTCATCAGGCACACTCTTCACTGCAGCTGTTCATCAGGCACACTCTTCACTGTCGCCGTTTATCAGGCACACTCTTCACTGCTACTGTTCATCAGGCACACTCTTCACTGTTGCCGTTCATCAGGCACACTCTTCACTGCAGCTGTTCATCAGGCACACTCTTCACTGTCGCCGTTCATCAGGCACACTCTTCACTGCTGCTGTTCATCAGGCACACTCTTCACTGCTACTGTTCATCAGGCACACTCTTCACTGCAGCTGTTCATCAGGCACACTCTTCACTGCCGCCGTTCATCAGGCACACTCTTCGCTGCCGCCATTCATCAGGCACACTCTTCACTGCAGCTGTTCATCAGGCACACTCTTCACTGTCGCCGTTTATCACGCACACTCTTCACTGCCATCGTTCATCAGGCACACTCTTCACTGCCGCCATTCATCAGGCACACTCTTCACTGCAGCTGTTCATCAGGCACACTCTTCACTGCCGCCGTTCGTCAGGCACACTCTTCGCTGCCGCTGTTCATCAGACACACTCTTCACTGCTACTGTTCGTCAGGCACACTCTTCACTGCTACTGTTCATCAGGCACACTCTTCACTGCCGCCGTTCATCAGGCACACTCTTCACTGCCGCCGTTCATCAGGCACACTCTTCACTGCCGACATTCATCAGGCACACTCTTCACTGCAGCTGTTCATCAGGCACACTCTTCACTGTCGCTGTTTATCACGCACACTCTTCACTGCCATCGTTCATCAGGCACACTCTTCACTGCCGCCATTCATCAGGCACACTCTTCACTGCAGCTGTTCATCAGACACACTCTTCACTGCTACTGTTCATCAGGCACACTCTTCACTGCTACTGTTCATCAGGCACACTCTTCACTGCCGCCGTTCATCAGGCACACTCTTCACTGCCGCCGTTCATCAGGCACACTCTTCACTGCCGACGTTCATCAGGCACACTCTTCACTGCCGCCGTTCATCAGGCACACCCTTCACTACCGCCGTTCATCAGGCACAATCTTCACTGCCGATGTTCATCACGCACACTCTTCACTGCCGCTGTTCATCAGGCACACTCGTCACTACTGTTGTTCATCGTGCACGCCTTCACTCATGCTCTTCATCATGCACACCCTACACTGCTGCTGTTCATCAGGCACACTCTTCACTGCCGCCGTTCATCAGGCACACTCTTCACTGCCGCCGTTCATCAGGCACAATCTTCACTGCCGCTGTTCATCACGCACACTCTTCACTGCTACTTTTCATCAGGCACACTCTTCACTGCCGCCGTTCATCAGGCACACTCCTCACTGCCGCCGTTCATCAGGCACACTCTTCACTGCCGACATTCATCAGGCACACTTTTCACTGCCGCCGTTCATCAGGCACACCCTTCACTACCGCCGTTCATCAGGCACAATCTTCACTGCCGCTGTTCATCACGCACATTCTTCACTGCTGCTGTTCATCAGGCACACTCTTCACTACCGGTGTTCATAACGCACACTTTTCACTACCACTGTTCATCAGACATACTCTTCTTTGCTGCTGTTCATCATGCACACTCTTTACTGCCGCTGTTCATCACGCACACTCTTCACTGCCGCTGTTCATCACGCACACTCTTCACTGCCGCTGTTCATCGAGCACACTCTTCACTGCCGCTGTTCATCGAGCACACTCTTCACTGCCGCTGTTCATCGAGCACACTCTTCACTGCCGCTGTTCATCGAGCACACTCTTCACTGCCGCTGTTCATCGAGCACACTCTTCACTGCCACTGTTCCTCAGGCACACTCTTCACTGCCGCTGGTCATCACGCACACTCTTCACTGCCGCTGTTCATCACGCACACTCTTCACTGCCGCTGTTCATCGAGCACACTCTTCACTGCCGCTGTTCATCGAGCACACTCTTCACTGCCGCTGTTCATCGAGCACACTCTTCACTGCCACTGTTCCTCAGGCACACTCTTCACTGCCGCTGTTCATCATGCACACTCTTCACTGCCGCTGTTCATCACGCACACTCTTCACTGCTGCTGTTCATCAGGCACACTCTTCACTACCGGTGTTCATAACACACACTTTTCACTACCACTTTTCATCAGGCATACTCTTCATTGCTGCTGTTCATCATGCACACTTTTCACTGCCGCTGTTCATCACGCACACTCTTCACTGCCGTTGTTCATCACACACACTCTTCACTTCCGCCGTTCATCAGGCACACTCTTCACTACCGGTGTTCATAACGCACACTTTTCACTACCACTGTTCATCAGACATACTCTTCTTTGCTGCTGTTCATCATGCACACTCTTCACTTCCGCCGTTCATCACACACACTCTTCACTGCCGCTGTTCATCATGCACACACTTCACTGCCGCTGTTCATCACGCACACTCTTCACTGCTGCTGTTCATCACGCACACTCTTCACTGCCGCTGTTCATCACGCACACTCTTCACTGCTGCTGTTCATCAGGCACACTCTTCACTACCGGTGTTCATAACACACACTTTTCACTACCACTGTTCATCATGCATATTCTTCATTGCTGCTGTTCATCATGCACACTTTTCACTGCCGCTGTTCATCACGCACACTCTTCACTGCCGTTGTTCATCACGCACACTCTTCACTGCCGCTGTTCATCATGCACACACTTCACTGCCGCTGTTCATCACGCACACTCTTCACTGCTGCTGTTCATCACACACTATTCACTGCTGCTGTTCATCACGCACACGCTTCACTGCTGCTGTTCATCACACACGCTCTTCACTGCCGCTGTTCATCACGCACACTCTTCACTGCTGCTGTTCATCAGGCACACTCTTCACTACCGGTGTTCATAACACACACTTTTCACTACCACTGTTCATCAGGCATACTCTTCATTGCCGCTGTTCATCATGCACACTCTTCACTGCCGTTGTTCATCACGCACACTCTTCACTGCCGTTCTTCATCACGCACACTCTACACTTCCGCCGTTCATCACGCACACTCTTCACTGCCGCTGTTCATCACACACTATTCACTGCTGCTGTTCATCACGCACACGCTTCACTTCTGCTGTTCATCACACATGCTCTTCACTGCTGCTGTTCCTCAGGCACACTATTCACTGCCGCTTTTCCTTATGCACATTCATCACTACCGTTGTTCATCGTGCACGCCTTCACTAATGCTCTTCACCATGCACACCCTTCACTACCGCTGTTCACTGTGCAGACATCTTGACTACCGCTGTTCATCGTGTACATGCTTCACTTCCACTGTTCATCATGCACACACTTCACTACTGCTGTTCACCTCTTTTCTTTCATAGTTAGGCAAGTGGTTTATATATTCTTTCATTCTTTCTTTCTGCCTTCCTGTCTTTTCTTAAGTTGGCAGAGTTTAACTATTCTTTCAAAGGGCTGAAATTGTAGAGTTTCTTTCTTTCTTGCTTGCTTGCTTTTATTAGACATCTTTTATTTTATTCAAATGGCTGGAAACGTAGAGAGTTTCTTTCTTTCTCGTGAAGAGGTCATGCTGAAGGCACACTGGGATGATGTTGAGTTAGTGTTCAAAGACATGTTCTTCAGACTCTGATATAACGATGACTCAGAGGGTTGAATAAGGCGAGTGTTGCCTAAAGGCTCTGGCTCTGTTCCAGTACTTTAAAGCTTTCACACGCAACCATGAGCAGACCTTCATCACTTACTCGCCGTTACCTGCACAGCCAAGCACAGGCAACATCTCAGAGCTGGAGAAATGTGTGTCGAGATTTCTCACCCCTTTAATTTTTAATGCTAAATTTAGCAGTCTCTAAAAATCCATTTATTGTCCTTTCCTCTCAAATCATCCCATTATCTATCCTGCAACACAGGGAGAGCCAAGTCATAAATCCTCTTCATCTCCCCATCACCGATGTGGAGGCTTGTAATAAACCATTCCCAAAGGCCAAAACCTTCAGAGCAGAGCAGAGCAGAGCAGATAAGGATACACCGAACTCTGGTGACTGCTACTTGTACATTTCCCTCAAACACACACACACACACACACACACACGCACAAAGCCAGACACAGAGGAAAATGAGTGCATATTGTTAAATGCTGACCAGACACACACACACATAAAAGTGATGAGTCTACACATCAGCTGCTTATAATTACCCTCCCTAAAACACAGCATAAACACATGAAGAGGTTTTATCCTCCACTGATACACAGTCTGTTGTTATGTACACGTGTACAAGGCCTGAGGCTGTTGAAACATGCACTATACTTTCTCAAATCCTCAGGTGTGTGTGAGTAAGCCTTGTGATGACTTGAGTCATGGCCTTATCCACCACTCTGCCTGCAGTATCCGTTCATCTCACCATGCACAGAACCATCTCAGTACCGTATGAGAGTATCATCAAAAAATAGGGCTTACCAAGGGCGGCACGGTGGTGTAGTGGTTAGCGCTGTCGCCTCACACAAGAAGGTCCGGGTTCGAGCCCCGTGGCCGGTGAGGGCCTTTCTGTGTGGAGTTTGCATGTTCTCCCCGTGTCCGCGTGGGTTTCCTCCGGGTGCTCCGGTTTCCCCCACAGTCCAAAGACATGCAGGTTAGGTTAACTGGTGACTCTAAATTGACCGTAGGTGTGAATGTGAGTGTGAATGGTTGTCTGTGTCTATGTGTCAGCCCTGTGATGACCTGGCGACTTGTCCAGGGTGTACCCCGCCTTTCGCCCGTAGTCAGCTGGGATAGGCTCCAGCTTGCCTGCGACCCTGTAGAACAGGATAAAGCGACTAGAGATAATGAGATGAGATGAGACAATTGTTAAAAGTTAAAGGATTTGCTCAAGGACTAAACAATGGATGGATGGCAGATCTGGGTTTTGAACTCACAATTCTGAATATTAACACAGAACTTTACTGGACCTTCAGTTTCTACAGAACCTTACCTGTGGCTTCATTTATGTGTGTGGTGTAATCATAAAAGTACCTACATATGACTTATAACACAGCTGTACACACATAGACAGACAGACAGACTGCACTCACCGAAAATAAAGTGCATTATTGTGGCTTTAGGGGTACAACAGCTTGTCACTGGGGCAGTACGCTACCCTTTAAGGTACTTATTTGTACCCTTTATGTACTGCTTGGGAATAGATATGTACCTTTTTGGCTCTAAATAGGTACACATGGTTACATTGAGGTCCAATAATGACCCCTTGGGGTACATTAGTATAGACTGTACCTTGGGGGACAGAAATGGACGCCTACTGTACCCCTGTTTCTGACAGTGTGACTGCCTGGCCAAAAAAAAAAAATTGTACACGTTAATATTTCATTGGACTGCGTTTTGCTTTGATTATGGCGCGTTTTCGCCATGGCATGGTTTTTTGATAACTTTATGCAACATCACAACTTTTATTTCCATCCAGATTTGCATTAATTTTTCACGGAGATCTTGTCTTGATGATGATGATGATGATGATGATGATGATGATGATGATGATAGAAAAGTCGAACCACTCTGTAAATCTTTTCCAGCATCCCAAAGACTTTCAATGGGGTTAAGGTCAGGACTCTGTGGTGTCCTTATGGTGAAAATGATTCCTCATGCTTCCTGAATCATCCTGGAATATGCCCATGCGTGTTCCAGGCGTGGAAGAGAAAATCCATTGATGGGATAACCTGGTCACTAGACACAAGTAATAAAGTCTGGTTAAGTCATTCGTCAGAGCAAATATTTGGTGAAAAGGCCCAAAACACTGGTTCGGCTCTTGGTGTCTGAGAGCAACTCACCTTATAGGACAAGTCAAAGACTAAATAATGTTGAAAAATGCATGTGTGATTGGTGAGGTCTCTAACACCGTGAGAGTTGATCTACTTGTTGTTTTGTTCAATGCATTTTGCCCTGCTAATAATTAGAAATGAAATAAATACAACCAGTTTTCCCCTTACTCTTTCCCGTTCTCTGTCTCTTGTGCATTTGATTTGCTTGGTTTCACAGGCGCCAGGAGGATTTTGAGCTGGTTAATGCACTAGGCTCCTTGCCCTGGACAATTTTAACTCTCCCAGACAATTTTTGTACTCTTGTATCCCCATGGACCCCTCAAGCTTTTTGGAGTCATCCCTGCATCCATTTGCTTTCACAGTCCTGTCAGGTTTGGAGTGTGGAGCGCTCTAGGCAGGGTGGATCTTGTCTCTGTATTTTGACAAAGCATGTTATTGACACAGAACGGGAGCGTCTGACATGTTGGAGGTTGTAGGAGACGCGAAAGAAGACATGGAGGATTAAGACCTGCTGAGTTGGACTTGGAGCTGTTCAAGCTTGTCTTTCAGCGGCCCAGTCAGGTCAGGAACACATAATTGGAGTGTTGGGATGGAATACTCGATCTTTCATACTTGCTGCATGAGGACGCCGGGCTGGAAGCGGTTCAGCTCTTCTTTATGGCACTGAGTGCTACACTGTCTCCAGCTGGGCATGCAAAGATCTCAGAAACGCTTTGTAAAATTCAACCCTGCTGCTCCGGGATCCTATAAATGTCCTCTTGAATGTCTTCATTTACCTTCTAAGCTTCAAAGCTTAGAAGGTAAGATGTATTTTTGGATCGTATCTGGAGCCAAAAATACACTTGCGGTCTATTTAGGGAAGAGAGCGTAGAATGGAATAGCTGCATTATTATATTTTATGGTCTGATTATGTTGAAATGTAGCCATCATGCAGAGTAAAAGAGCCTCTCGCATTGGATGAAGATGCGTCTTATGAGGAGCAGACATGCTGGAGTCGATGGATACTGGGGTCGTGGAAAGAACAATGGGGCACAGGCTTCACTGTGATCTTGTGAAATTTGAAATAAACATTTATTTCCTGTGAAAAGGAAGAGACTCCCTTACAGGAAAATAGCCAACAGGGGTGCATGTGTATATTTTGGATCTCATCCAATCAGTGGTCACACTGCTACTCCACCCAGATACTGACTTAACCCCTTTCCTTCTTTTAACACAATGGCAATCACGAGTATGCAATCCTTCCATCTTAGATCTAGCTCAGTGTTTATCAGATTCCCTCCAGAGATTAGGCAACAGTTTTTTTTTCCCCTTTTAAATCCACAAGGGATTTTTGGGGATATCCCCAAAGGAGGACATATCCAGTAATAGGATTGGGTGGTCTCCTAAAGAGTATGGATTGTGATACAGCCTACACGGATGTTAGTGTGGACCGTATGGCTTGACTCAGATCAGATAACCCTCTGTATGCCTTTAGTGTGTGGGTGTATGCGTGTGGGTGCGTGTAGTATGAGCCAGAAATGCATTAAGACAGAGCTGTGTATATAAAGATTGTGGTATAAATGCTTGCAGCTGTACATCAGAGTCTCATCTCTGTCTTGTTTATGAGACCGTGTTTTAAACCTGGTTCCTCCTCAAACACACACACACAAACAGAGCAATGTAACTGACACTCGTCCCTTAAATACAGTCAGACACAACAGTACACAAGTGCTGTCTGATTTACGTTTGTATAAAGACCAGGGTTAGCACGAAGACTAACATACAATTCTCAGTCTTGAAGGACGGTGGGTTCAGTGTTGAGGAGGATCAAAATATAGCTGCACAGGACAAACCTTTATGAACCTTTGCGTGTTATAGATGACTTGCAACCACGTGATCAAAATGTGCTACGTCATGAGCGTCCGCCATGATGGTGGATCTACAAAGCAACTAGGATGGCAGCCGCTGAAAGCGTGTCTGTAAGCAATGCTGAATTTTTTCAGTATTATCACGAGTTGAATGGTCGAGCGAAGACTCGATACTTTTCTGAAGATAAGACGCTTCTACCGACCATCGAGTACCCAGATATCGCATTCTATCTGGTTCGGCTGCCGAAGAATCAAGTCCAACCTTGGACGAAACATAGGCCATTTCCTGAGTGGGTGTCCAGTCTGGATTGTTTCTATCATATAATTTTGCTGGCGCTCCTAGAAGCAAAATACGTGTTAAAATTATAACAACGACCGAGTGAAGCACGACAAGAGAACACTCATTTTATAGCAAAATTCTAGCAACACGAAATAAAATTCTTCCATGATATTATCAAGAAAGCTTTTGACTCTCACCTGAGATAAAACGATCACTGCAAACACGAGCTGTTTTGGTTTTAGCCTCTGTTAGATCAGCCCTGCCGATGTTGTTCAGCCTTGCTCGTCTTCTCTCCGTACTAAACCTCAGAGTTTCCTCGCCCTCTTTCCGAACCACGGACGGAATTCTAAAAAATCGGAACATGCCACGGTCATGAGTACTGTTGTGACCGCAACCGTATACAGCACAAAGATATGGCATAGCTACCGTAAAAGAACACTTAACGCAGTGGAAAAACAAAGAGAGTTGCGCACGCATGACTATGTATTGTATGGAATGTCACTTGACCCCGCATTTGTACAGTATATCCACCAAGGTGGCCAACATCCAGGTTTTGTTTTGACGTCATTTGCAAGTCAAGGATAGGAAAATCAGCGATGGGTTGGTGTGATGTGACCTGATGCTAAGCAGAGTTACTGTTACCATCCCGGAATTGATTATTTTCCTAATACAGCATGTTAATTGTTGATTTGTTGGTTTAACACATGGGAACTCCCAATAATGGAAATTATATTTCATGTATCATAAGCAGGGGCAGCATTGGCCTGAAGGTTAGAGAAGCAGTCTTGGGCCCAAAGGGCTGCTGGTTCAGTTCTTGGGACTGGCAGGGAAAATGTGAGAGGAGTTGAACGAATGAACAGCACTTTCCCCTCCCTCTGTATCATGGCTGAAGTGCCCTTGAGCAAGGCACCTAACCCCAACTGCCCCCTGGATGCTGTAGCATAGCTGCCCACTGCTCTGGGTATGTGTGTGTGCTCATTGCTCACTTGTGTGTGCTTCAGATGGGTTAAATGCAGATGAGGAATTTCACTGTGTTTGAGTGTACATGTGACAAATAATGGCTTCTTCTGTCATCATGGTCTGTTGTTTTTTTGTGTTTTTTTTAATACTTATAGCTATTTGCAAAAGATTACAACATCCATCCATCCATCCATTATCTGTAGCCGCTTTATCCTGTTCTACAGGGTCGCAGGCAAGCTGGAGCCCATCCCAGCTGACTACGGGCGAAAGGCGGGGTACACCCTGGACAAGTGGCCAGGTCATCACAGGGCTGACACATAGACACAGACAACCATTCACGCTCACATTCACACCTACGGTCAATTTAGAGTCACCAGTTAACCTAACCTGCATGTCTTTGGACTGTGGGGGAAACCGGAGCACCCGGAGGAAACCCACGCGGACACGAGGAGAACATGCAAACTCCGCACAAAAAGGCCCTTGCCGGCCACGGGGCTCGAACCCGGACCTTCTTGCTGTGAGGCGACAGTGCTAACCACTACACCACCGTGCCGCTGATTACAACATTTAATTGTTAAAGAATAAGAAGCTGCACTTTTCAATGTGTTATATTAAGATTTTATGTTGTGGAACACAGTGTTGTAGAACTCAAGACCGGTCTCAAGACCACTTTTTGAAGGTTTCAGTCTCATCTCGGAATCGACCGCATTTTTATTCGGTCTTATCTCAGTCTCGGACATAGAGGTCTCTGGATTTTATTTCAAGACCAGTTAAGACCACAACTGTGGGGATTTCACTGAATTGCCTGCGTATTGTCTGATTTATTTGTTAACAGCATCACTGTGATTGCATGTAAAATTTCCTGCTTCAAATGCAACCAATAACATGACTCATTGCTAATTTGAAAATTTTCTTCCTGTGAATGGCCATCACCCCTCCCCCACCCTCCTTCACACACACTGGTCTAGTCCTGGTCTTGACTCGGTTTCGCCCTGCCTTGGTCTTGACTTAGTCTCAACCTCTCAAAGTCTTGGTCTCTATACACTTTGGTCTCGGTCATGACTTGGTCTCAGTTTAAGTGGTTTTGATTACAACACTAGTGGAACATCTGCAAGACAAATTACTTCCTGTTGTCTCTTATGTTATAGCAATGATAATAATTGGTTCTCTCTCTCTCTGTCATTTTCCAAAGAAACCAGAAAATGTAAACTCCGCTATCCTGAAGACTTTCCTGCACTGGGAAAGTTTACAAAGCACCATGATTGCTACAAAAACATGGACACCCGAGACTCCTTCCGTAAATGGTAAATAAATGTCTCCTAACAGAAAATGTCACCAGATCAGCAATTATATGGTTTTCCTTTTTAACAACACATCTTTCAAAAGTGCGGCGGCACGGTGGTGTAGTGGTTAGCGCTGTCGCCTGACAGCAAGAAGGTTCTGGGTTCGAGCCCAGCGGCCGGCGAGGGCCTTTCTGTGCGGAGTTTGCATGTTCTCCCCGTGTCCGCGTGGGTTTCCTCCGGGTGCTCTGGTTTCCCCCACAGTCCAAAGACATGCAGGTTAGGTTAACTGGTGACTCTAAATTGACCGTAGGTGTGAATGTGAGTGTGAATGGTTGTCTGTGTCTATGTGTCAGCCCTGTGATGACCTGGCGACTTGTCCAGGGTGTACCCCGCCTTTCGCCCGTAGTCAGCTGGGATAGGCTCCAGCTTGCCTGCGACCCTGTAGAACAGGATAAAGCGGCTAGAGATAATGAGATGAGATGAGATGATCTTTCAAAAGTCTGTTTATTATTAGTAATGTGGATATTTACAAATCTGTATATATGAGCTGTTACTTTAGAAATAATAACATATTAGAACGAGCACATTAATATAAATTTACCGTTCAGTTTATAGCTGCCCGAGCTGTACGGATATAGAAAAATAATGCACACTTTCTGACCAATCAGATTCGTGAATTCTACCATGCTGTAGTTTAATTTCTAACACGGAATAGAATTCAGATATCCCTAATTGAGATATTGCTTAACAGGATTAATCTAAAGTGCGTAAACAAAAGTGATGATTTTGTCATTTTTTGTTAAACCAAGGGGCGGTTGGGGTGGTGAAGGAGTTCTTTTTGAATTCCTCCTTGAATTCAGTCATAAGTCCTTCCCATGCCAGAACCTGGTCTTCCCAGGCAGTTTCCCATCCCAGTACTAATCAGGCCCTTAAGGCACATTGGGCAGCACCAATCTCTGTAGCCCTCGGCCTCTCGGCTATATACAATGGCATGCAAAAGTTTGGGCACCCTTACTGAAAATGTCTGTTACTGTGAATAGTTAAGTGAGCAGGAGATGAACTGATCACCAAAGGTAAAGACGAGACATTTCTTTTCAGTGTTTTCTGCAAGATTTGTGTATTATTTTTGTTTTGTACAATTGGAGCGTGAAAAAAGAAAAGGAGCACCATGCGAAAGTTTGGCCACCCCAATACATTTGAGTTCTCAGGTAACTTTTACCAAGGTTCCAGACCTTAATTAGCTTATTGAGCTGTGGCTTGTTCAAATTCTTCATTAGGAAAGGTCAGATGATGCAGATTTCAAAGCCGTATAAATTCTCTGACTCCTCAAACTTGTCCCTAAAATCAACAGCCATGGGCTCCTCTAGGGTGACCAGACGTCCCCAATTTCTGGGGACAGACCCCGATTTTAATGACCTGTCCCCGACTGCACCTGTCCCCGATTTTGGCCATGAACCCTCGGTTCCGATCGAGTGACAGAGGTCTTTGAAAGTAGCCTCGGAGAAGATGTGCGTGGGTTGCTTTGACAGTAATCCTATTTCAGAACGACACTCGCTTTCAAGTGCCCCTGTAGGTGGATCACGCCATGTGATCATTACATCAGATAATGTTTAATAAAATTTGACAGAACCGCACGCTTTTAGAGATCCTCGTCTTGTTAGGCTACTCGTCATCCTGGTATAAGTTACAGGTTGTCTTCATAGACCGGTAGGTGACTCAGTGGCTTTTCTCGTGAGTGTCTATTTTGCGTTTGCAATCTATCTTTTTTTTTCCATATGACACATGACACAGAGCATGGCATAGCCTACATCAATTAAATGAAACCAATCCATTCAGGTCGTTCACGAGAAGAGCTTACATCTTGTCAATGGAAGGACTGCGTTGTTTGGTCTCGGCATTTTTCCCGAGCACTCGTTAAGTTCAATCAAGTCTTGTTTGTTGTAGACAATGTAATGGCTATTATAAGTGCATTTAGCCTATGATTTTGCAACCATTGCAATAGTAGGCTACTGGTCAAAATAAGTTTTAAAAGCCACACATTTTCAAATAGACATTAGTCTAGGGTTGGCCATTCATTCCGGTTTTCCAGCCCTCTGTCTGGATCATGAAATAGGCTAATCCTCATTTTAGGCGTTTGTCTGGATTTCTGACAGTTTCTTCACGCAATCGCAAACAATATTTATATATAGTGGTATTGAAAACAATGCGTTCTCTGCGGTCAGTGATCTGCATTTCGGGCACAACAGTGAACATCAGCCGGTGCAGATGCACACTGAACTGTTGCGACACTTCGGATGCATAATGCTCTGAGTCTGTTTTCTAGTGGGGAATGCTGAAACGTGAAAGGATAGACGGCAAAGTTATCTTATCGTACATATATGTCACTCTGGGTCTTAACCCACTATCCTTATAAAGGAACTACCGTACAGACATTTCTATCCCTTCATCAGACTTTGTCAGTTATACCTGATACCATGTTTATTTATTTATTTATTTATTTATTTATTTTACAGATTTTAAAGACTATTTTATGGAAATATTCTTAAGAAATTACTTGAAAATTGTTTAAAAAAAAACCAGTTATAACTATCTGGTAGCCTAATAATTTTGTAAGTTATTTCTTTACATGTTTTTTCTTTGTTTAAAATAGCTCTTAAATTGTGTGCATCCTTCCTTCACAGTGTGTGCTCTTATCACCTTCACATCTTCATACAAATGCTGCTGATAAATCAAATAGGCTAACCTTTAATTTCATTGGTTGGAGGGGATGTCATGGGGTGCATTTTTGGTAAAATGCCATTGGTTTGGGATTTAATTTTTTAAAGCAATTTTTATGAGCGTCTGTGCTGCAGCTGACTTATTTTAAGAGTCATCTCATAGGCCTACAAAAGATTTTTCTTTGCCCAGTTGTGTCTGATATAGGGCTATTCAATAAACTAATATAATCATCTCATCTCATCTCATTATCTCTAGCCACTTTATCCTGTTCTACAGGGTCGCAGGCAAGCTGGAGCCTATCCCAGCTGACTACGGGCGAAAGGCGGGGTACACCCTGGACAAGTCGCCAGGTCATCACAGGGCTGACACATAGACACAGACAACCATTCACACTCACATTCACACCTACGGTCAATTTAGAGTCACCAGTTAACCTAACCTGCAGTCTTTGGACTGTGGGGGAAACCGGAGCACCCGGAGGAAACCCACGCGGACACGGGGAGAACATGCAAACTCCGCACAGAAAGGCCCTCACCGGCCAGGGGGCTCGAACCCAGACCTTCTTGCTGTGAGGCGACAGCGCTAACCACTACACCACCGTGCCGCCCTAACTAATATACTGAGAGGAAAAAAATATACATGCCTATGCTTCCTATGCTATTTATGGACAGACTACAAAAACAGGAACACTAAGAGCAAAAGAGCAAAAAAAAGAGCAAAAAAAAACTGACGTTCTAGTTTTATTTTCCCCGCCGAACGCCAAAATGTCCCCGATTTTTCTCCCAGAAATCTGGTCACCTTACTCTAAGCAACTCCCTCGCATTCTGAATAATAAAATTGATGCTCACAAAGCAGGAGAAGGCTACAAGAACATAGCAAAGTGTTTTCAGGTAGCTGTTTGCTCAGATTGTAATGTTATTAAGAAATGGCAGTTAACAAAAACAGTGGAGATCAAGGTGAGGTCTGGAAGATGAAGAAAACTTTCTGGAAGAACTGCTCGTTGGATTGCTAGAAAGGCAAATAAAAACCCCTGTTTAACTGCAAAAGACCTTCAGAAAGATTTAGCAGACCCTAGACTGGTGGTGCACTGTTCTACTATGCAGCGACACCTGAACAAATATGACCTTCATGGAAGAGTCATCAGAAGAAAACCGTTCCTGCGTCCTAGCCACAAAATTCAGCGTCTGAAGTTTGCAAATGAACATCTAAATAAGCCTGATGCATTTTGGAAACAAGTCCTGTGAACTGATGAAATCAAAATAGAACTTTTTGGCCACAATGTGCAAAGGTATGTTTGGAGAAAAAAGGGTGCCAAATTCCAGGAAAAGAACACCTCTCCAACTCTGAAGCATGGGTGTGGATCGATCATGCTTTGGGGTTGTGTTGCAGCCAGTGGCACAGGGCACATTTCATTGGTCGAGGGAAGAATGGATTCAAATGAATACCAGCAAACTCTGGAAGCAAACATCACACCATCTGTAAAAAAGTTGAAGTTAAAAAGAGGACGGGTCCTACAATAAGACGATGATCCAAAACACACCTCAAAATCTACAATGGAATACCTCAAGAGGCCCAAGCTGAAGGTTTTGCCCTGGCCCTCACAGTCCCCTGACCTAAACAGCATTGAAAATCTGCGGATAGATCTCAAAAGAGCAGTGCATGCAAGACAGCCCAAGAAACTTGTAGAACTGGAAGCCTTTTGCAAGGACGAATGTGTGAAAATCCCCCAGGTAAGAACTGAAAGATTATTAGCTGGCTACAAAAAGTGTTGACAAGCTGTGATACTTGCCGAAGGGGGTGTTACTAGGTACATGCAGGGTGCCCAAACTTTTGCTTTGGGCCTTTTTCCTTTTTTGTCATTTTGAAAATGTAAAAGATGAAAATAAAAAATTGTTTTTGCTTAAAATATAAAGGGAATGAGTCATCTTTAACTTTATGCCTTTTGGAGATCATTTCATCTTTAACTTGCTTAACTGTTCACAGTAACAGCAATTTTGACTGGGGTGCCCAAACTTTTGCATACCACTGTAGCTACAGTGGGACTGGTCCTCTGGTAACCACAAGAGTTTGACTCCCCACTCGCATCTGTATTGAGGTATTTCACCTGACGTCACAGGGTCACGTGACGCCCCGGTGTCCGCCATTTTGAACGTCAAGCTAGCTAATGTCAACAACAGTAGCTGGTATGTTACTGTAGCAATGTTTACGTTCAGTCATTTGGATGACTGTTAAAACCTTTCAGTCTCAAGTTTTTCCTTTACTGGATTTACTAGTTTACTGAGCTAGCGTGCCGGCAGGCTAGCGTGCGCTAGCTTCCAGCTTGCCCGAGCGCGCTAGCTCAGTAAACTAATAAATCCAGTAAAGGAAAAACTTGAGACTGAAAGGTTTTAACAGTCATCCAAATGACTGAACGTAAACATTGCTACAGTAACATACCAGCTATGATGTTGTTGGCATTAGCTAGTGCTAACAGCTAGTTGCTAATACACTGCTACAACTACACCGACCCTAATAATACAGTTCTTGGTCATTGCCTGGTAACAGCAAATTTATAACGGGCCATGTCTCAACAGACTAAGAAGTTATTTCAATGATATTTAATAACATTTTGTTTATCCTGAGGACCGAAAGTAAATGAAAATGTGAACAAACCTTAGCTGTAATCAGATGGCGACCACCGGCTCCAGGGACGACCCGCTGATGTAGGCATGTTACCCAGCCTGACACAAAATATTTGTAGGCATCCAAACTCTTATACGCTTTCAGATCAATACCTGTGTATGGCGATGGGTTTTTAACGACATAGGTATACAGATCATGTGGGCAGAAGTCAGGTAAAGACGAGGGCTTTGTGTACTTCCGTACGTCAGTGAACAATCCTGGTGGAAGCAGGTAAACGTCGTTCTCTAAGCCTGCTAACCTCAATTTTTGCAAATACCTCTCCCTCTGCTCGCCCTGTAAATGCCCTACGTCGCTGGATAGTGAAGGTGTTTTCTGCATCTCGCTCCTTTTTCTTTTATGTTTTTCGTTTGTCGCCTTCCTCGCATTCAAACCGATTCGAGCCGTGCTGTCCAAAATGGCAGCATCACATGACTTGGTCACGTGGGTGAAATACCTCAATTGCAGCGTGCCTCACCAGACAGCAGTAGATACCATTTTTACAATGGCCTTTGGTACAACCTGACCACGAGCAGAACTCACAATCTCCCAATCAAGAGCCGGACACACTAACCCCTAGGCCAACTCACAGTCCTCCTTGAGTTAAGCCCTGTTTAATTTAGGAATCCAAAATATGAGCACACAAAAACATGAACACAGATATAAACACGCTCATGTTTCATTTTGTCTCTGAGTTCCTCAATCTGGCTCCATAACAATGTTACTTTAAACACTGATACTTTAAACACACGGATTGATTTTGACTCCACGCACAATAACAGACTCGAGTCCACATCTGGATCAGCCTGCAAACAACAAAATTTATAGCAAATCATTGTTAAGCTTCACAGACTGACAATACAGAACAGTGACAGAAACCACCCTCGGGTGAATACTGGTGCTTAATCATGCAGTTTTTATTCCGCGGAACATGGTGTGTTATACACATTGGCAGCACTTGAGAACTCCGAGATGTAGACCAGACCATTTCTCTGACACACACTCTCTCACATCACAGTGTTGTTTAACACAGCTGGAATATCTATACAATATGTCCCATACTGTAACTCCTAATTGGATTTTTACACTAAATATCTATAACAGTTTGCTGTTGAATTCTCAAACTGGATGGAAAGTGATGATTAGTTTTCTCCAACAGCAGAAACGTGCTTGTTCTAACATGTTACCGTTCCTATAGTATCGGCTCATTCACAGAGACTCGTGGACTGTTATTTAACCAAGAAAAACATCTGTAGAATGATTGTTATGGCTTGGTGTTCTTTACGGACATGTTTGTTTTGTTTAACGTTTATGGAAGGAGTCTCCAGTGTCAGCACTTTGCCAGGGAGTTTTCCATCTTGGGAAAGTCTTCAGTACAGACGAGATGCTTTCTGCTGTCTTGGGAATATGGCAAACTGTGTTTATATTTGGCTTACTAATTTCAAGAGAGCGAAAAAGGAGACGCTAATAAGGAAAACGGCTGTTCGTATCTGCTATAATATAAGTGAGAACCGAATTTTCAGTCATTTTATAACATTAAACTGGAATTATAAACTCGTAAAAGCTATGGCGTGTTCTTTAATAATAGAAACATGTCCTCCTTGGTAAGTTGTTGTGGTATAAGAGGAACGATGCTGAGACTCTGAGTGAGTGAGGTTCGGGGTTTGGTGATAAGGCGAGTTTGGCTTGAGTCTCTGCTTTAGTTTCTGTTTCACAAAGAAGCTCTTATATGCATGCAAGCAGATACTCGTACTTTTGGCCTTGGACATACCGTACATGTGCCTGTCTGTCTGCCTCTCTTTCTCGCTCTCTCTCTTGCGCTCTCTCTCTCTCTCTCTGTTTCTTTTATTGACAGTGACAGTGATTATTAGTTATGTATAAGGAATAAAACAAGACAGAGTATCCTGCTGTAGGACAATAATTAACAACAGATCAATCAATGCATCCCAAGAAGATACATTATTATTATTATTGGTGGACAGCACGGTGGTTAGCACTGTCGCCTCACAGCAAGAAGGTACTGGGTTCAAGCCCAGTGGCCAACGGGGACTTTTCTGTGTGGAGTTTGCATGTTGTCTATGTGGGTTTCCTCCGGGTGCTCCGGTTTCCCTGACAGTCCAAAGCCAGTGAGTGTGAATATGTGAGTGTGAATGGTTGTTTGTCTCTATTACCCCTTTTCCACCAAATCAGTTCCAGGGCTGGTTCGGGGCCAGTGCTGGTGCTGGTTCACAACTCGTTCAACTTGCGAGCCAGCTGAGAACCAGTTTGCTTTTCCATAGCTCGCGGTGCTAAGCGAAGCCACGTCATTACGTCGCTGTATACGTCAGTTACGTCGCTACGTTTGCATAAACCTTGGCGTGAATATCGAAGCAAAAACAACACGGAAGAAGCAGCAGCAACAACAGCAATAATAATAATAATAATGGATGACTTCGTGTTTGTACAGCTGCTGCTTCTCGTCGCTTAAAAATGGCTATCTTTCGCGGTCTTGTTATTGTTGTTGGTCTTAACAACTCCACCCCCCCGCTGACATAAGTGGTTCTTTCCTCTGGCCCAGCAGAGAGTTGGTGCTAGCCTGGAACCGGTTTTTCTGGCCCCAGAGCCAGTTCTTTGTCAGTGGAAACAGAAAACCCGGTTCCAAACTAAGCACTGGCCTCGAACCAGCCCTGGAACTGTTTTGGTGGAAAAGGAGCATATGTGTCAGCTCTGCGATGATCTGGCAACTTGTCCAGGGTGAACCCCGCCTCTCACCCATAGTCAGCTGGGATAGGCTCCAGCTTGCCCGCGACCCTGCACGCAGGATAAGTGGTTACGGATAATGGATTATTTCTTGGCTCTTTTTTTTATTTATCCATCATTTTCTTCCTTATCCTTGACTTGCAAGTGACGTCAAAGCAAAATAGAAACCGGGATGTCGGCCATGTTGGTGGAGATACAGATGCGGGGTCAAGCGACTTTCCATAAAAAACATAGTCACGCGTGCTCAACTCTGTTTGTTTTCCCACTGCTTTAAGCGTTCTTTTAGTGATGCTATATCTTTGTGCTGTATATGGTTGTGGTCACAACAGTACTCGTGACCGTGAAACATTCTGATTTTTTTTTATAATTCCGTCCGTGATTCGGAAAGAGGGCGAGGAAACTCTGAGGTTTAGTACAGAGAGGGGATGAGCACGGCTGAACAACATCGGCAGGGCTGATCTAACAGAGGCTAAAACCAAAACAGCTCGTGTTTGCAGTGATCATTTTATCTCAGGTGAGATTCAAAAGCTTTCTTGATAATATCGTGGAAGAATTTTATTTCATGTTGCTCGAATTTTGCTATAAAATGAGCGTTCTCTTGTCGTGCTTCACTCGGTCGTTGTTATAATTTTAACACGTGTATTACCATTTCGCTTCTAGGAGCGCTAGCAAAATTATATGATAGAAACAATCCAGACTGGGCACCCACTCAGAACATGGGCTATGGTTCATCCAAGATCAGACTCGATTCTTTGGCAGCCGAATCAGATAGAACGCGATATCTGGGTACTCGATGGTACTCGATGGTTAGTAGAAGCGTCTTATCTTCAGAAAAGTCGTACTTTTTAAAATAATATGGGTCAAAACCACACATATCTATCTTCTCTTTGTATCGAATCTTCACTCGATCATTGAAATCATGGTAATACTGAGAAAATTCAGCATTGTTTACAGACACACCTTCAGCAGCTGCCATTGTAGTTGCTTTGTAGATCCACCATCAAGGCGGACGCTCATGACGTAGCACATTTTGATCATGTGGTTGCAAGTCATCTATTTGGTCTTGGCCAACTCCCACCCGGGCGAGTATGAGAATAAAAAGAAAAGTTTTGAACGAATACATCCTACTTGTGATGACCTATGGTAGCAAAACTTGGGCCCTAACAAATGCTCAAATGGAGACGCTGGCAGTAGCACAAAGAAAGATGGAGCACATTATGTTAGGGATAACACTAAGAGACAAAAAAAGCAACACATGGATAAGACATCAAACAGGAATGGTGGACATTATCGATGTTGTCGAAAGATCACATCGATGGGCAGGACATGTAGCCAGACTGCCAGAGAGCAGGTGGACTGCTAGAGTAACAGAATGGACACCAAGGAGGTGGACAAGACCAAAAGGGAGCCCAAAAATGAGATGGAGGTACAAACTTCCAGGACCACTGTGGACTAGGTTGGCCTGTGATCAGGATGGCTGGAGGCAGGCTGGGGAGAGGTTCCTCTTTCGGGAGAGAAACAAACCTTAGATTGATTGATTGATTAAACTCCCACCCATCAGCCAGCTCTCCTCTATCATATGACAGATACCCACCAGAAAAGGTTTGGACTTCCTGAAGACATGTGAAGCCATGCAGCATATTCAAAGGAAAGCACTATCTACCCTCTTCTGCATACCTGAGCTCACAGACGCCCATGATCATCTAGTGACTGACAGGGGAGAGAATATGGCAGACAGCATGCCTAATTTTGATCTTTTGGACTCCTGGCCGTGTGTGGCTACGGTATCATCGGGATTCAAACTCGCGATCTTGAGACGACAGGGCAAACGTTTTCTGTTGTACCGCTCAGGAGCCCCATATAGTTACATTTAATCATCCCTGTTGATCTCTGACTCTTTCTATCCAAAACTCTCTCGCTCTTTCTGTCAAACCCCATACACTCTGTCTTTCACTCTCTGTCTCTGCCCAAAGCAAATGTCTTTTCGATCGCCAGTCATCTGGAAAAGACATTTGTGACTCCAAATCCTCACAAAGACATAAAGTACTAGCTGTACTACAACAAAGCCACATGATGATTACAGGAAAGAACAGAACAAAACTAATAGGTTGGAAACTTGAAGAGTTTCTAGTTATTTTGGATACCTGTAAAATTTATGGCATATTAGTTGTAGTAATTCAAAGCTGTGTGCTGGAAAAGGCTTCATGCTTCTTATCCAACGAACTCCTGAATTCTTTGCAGCCTTCATGAAAATGTGCATCAACAAATGCAGTACATGAGGTTCTCATCTCATCTCATTATCTGTAGCCGCTTTATCCTGTTCTACAGGGTCGCAGGCAAGCTGGAGCCTATCCCAGCTGACTACGGGCGAGAGGCGGGGTACACCCTGGACAAGTCGCCAGGTCATCACAGGGCTGACACATAGACACAGACAACCATTCACATTCACACCTACGGTCAATTTAGAGTCACCAGTTAACCTAACCTGCATGTCTTTGGACTGTGGGGGAAACCGGAGCACCCAGAGGAAACCCACGCAGACAACATGCAAACTCCGCACAGAAAGGCCCTCGCCGGCCACGGGGCTCGAACCCGGACCTTCTTGCTGTGAGGCGACAGCGCTAACCACTACACCACTGTGCCGCCCCGTACATGAGGTTTATATGCTTAAATATAAACCATATACAAAGTGTATTTTATACAGTGACATTTTTGCTTATTTGCATTAAGGATGCCATTCGTTATGGATTATTGTAAGACCTTATTATTCCTTATCTCTAGGAAAGCTTGAGTTAGTCTTGTGTGTGTGTGTGTGTGTGTGTGTGTGTGTGTGTGTGTGTGTGTGTGTGTGTGTGTGTGTTTTTGAACAAATATGGTGCTTGATTTTCCTAGGGAAGGATTATGAAAGATTTGTTCCCAAGACATTTCACAATTTGTACCAGTGGCAGTGTTTAAAGAAACAAGTACCTTTTGGTCTTTCTTGTGTAACAAAGAAAACATTCGTCGTTTGCTGTTATACGATGGAATAATCAACAATGAGATGGTGAGATCTGGTCTGATGCAAAGTGGATTTAGTGTTACCACCCCGACGTTGATTATTTTCCTAGAACAGCACATCGCATCTTGTTTTATTCCTTGCATAACTAATAATAATCAGTGGGTACAGCAAATGAAAGACTTGGAGAGAGGCGCACACATGTACAGCGTGTACGAATCAGACTGCTCCAGGCACTACACACTGTGTGTGGTATATAAGAGCTTCTCTCTGCTGATGTGAAACAGGAGCAGAGCTGAGACTCGAGCCAAACTCTCCTCATCGCCATCCACCAAACCCCACTCACTCAGAGCATCCCAGCCCCTCAAAACCTCCAGGCTTATAGACAGGAAATGAAAGCTCTGCTTTTGCTTATTAAAAATTGACCAGATGAAGCTATAAGACGTGCAAAACTGCACGCTTGGTTTGTTGATTTGCAGGGCCAGAAAAATAGAACATATTATTATACAGAGAAGTGAGCCAAAAGTACTAGAGGGAGCTTTTGGAGTATGACTGGTACATCAGACCGGCCAGGCAAAAGGGTTCAGTGAGGTCTGATTTGATATATGGCTCGCCTGATGGACTGGATATGCCTTGCAGGAATTTATGAACATGATGGCATTGGAGCAAGACGGTTTTTTTTTAACAGCGATCAACTATGAACCATTTATAGACTCATATTTTTACTACTGTTACCAACAACAGGCTGAAGGTGTGGGAACATAACTGAAGCTTCTGTCTCAGTCCATGTTGGAAGACTAAACATTAATGATACAAGTCATTTTTATAGATTAATTATTATTGTTATAATAGCCAACACTGTTAGTGCTTGGACCCCTAATGATAACACACTTTAATAACCAAATATAACACATTTCAATGTCAACGTGAATATATTTAGATCTGTGTGAAGCATTGAGTAGGTATCAAGATACTTACAATCTTTTACTTTGATTTAGCCGAAAGGGAACCGTCAGGGTCTTCTAGGCCTTCGTCTCATTATCTCTAGCCGCTTTATCCTGTTCTACAGGGTCGCAGGCAAGCTGGAGCCTATCCCAGCTGACTACGGGCGAAAGGCGGGGTACACCCTGGACAAGTCGCCAGGTCATCACAGGGCTGACACATAGACACAGACAACCATTCACACTCACATTCACACCTACGGTCAATTTAGAGTCACCAGTTAACCTAACCTGCATGTCTTTGGACTGTGGGGGAAACCGGAGCACCCGGAGGAAACCCACGCGGACACGGGGAGAACATGCAAACTCCACACAGAAAGGCCCTCGCCGGCCACAGGGCTCGAACCCGGACCTTCTTGCTGTGAGGCGACAGCGCTAACCACTACACCACCATGCCGCCCCAGCATTTCAAATATTATATTTAATTTCTTTCATTCTTTCATAATTTTGTTATAATTATTCTCTTCTAATTCGGCCTCATTTTCTATCAAATTTGCTCCAGAAATGAAAGGGTTACTGTCCTGAAAACATTAAAATAGAGTTATCCAATGAGATTTTTTGTTTGTTGTCTCTAGACTGAAAAGAGTTTAGAGCTGGCTCATTCATTGGTTAGGACTTCATTGCCGGGACAGAAGGCCATGGCAGTGTATGTTTATGTAGGAAGTGACAGATGAATGAACCGATCAGATTTTGAGTTACAGTGGGCGGGACCACAAATTTATCACCCAAGGCCTTCTCGAAGGTCAATGCTAGCTTAACCGTGACAGTGCAGCAGTGAAGTCACCTTCCAGCCAGTGTAGAGTCCATCAGTAGTGTTGGCAAATGCTAATAAAGCAGTCAAACCAGTGCTATCAAGAGTAAGTAGCACAGGCTAACGACTGAGAAACTAAGATTTCTGTCTCTAGACTCTTCTTGCACGCTCACTGCAATATTTTTCACTCAGACTTAAGTATTCATTTCCCTGTGTAATTTACTTCATTACTTTTAAAATCAACATCGACAGCTACACACAACGGAGCTACCCGACAGCCTGATGCTAATCCCTTGCAAAATCCTTTGTCCTGTTGCTTTTTTGGTGTCTGGCTTAGGTTTGGCTGACCTCAAGTCCCAGCTCTAATAATTAACATTTCGCCACTGGATTTAGCTATCTGATTGTTTACTTATTTACAATGTGGGAAATTGCTCAAAGGGGCCATCACAGTGGTGTAGCGGGTAGTGTTACCCTCTCACAACGTCTCCAGGGTCTCTGGTACGAACCTGAGATCTGTACGGTCTCTCTGGAGTTTTGCATGTGGTCCCTGTTTTGACGTGGGTTTCCTCCAGGTTCTCCAGTTTCCTCCCTCCCACTGTCCCAAAAACATGTTGGTAGGCACTAAATCGCCCATAGGTGTAATTGAATGTGTAAATGTGTGGTATATCGTTGGAGCCTGTGATGGACTGCTGTCCCATCTGGGATCAATTCTCTTGCTTTGCGCCCAATGAGCCTGGGATAATATGGAGGCATTTTTGTGACTGCTAGTCCAGGGCTTTTAATGAAGATTGATGGCATTCTTCTGAGTATTTGGATATTTTCGTTCATATCCTGGTTGCCTTTGCTAGGAGGTCATGTTTTGGCTGTAGACAAAGCTTTGCGAATAATGCTGACCCCAAACAAACATTCATATCAACACGGAAAGTGGTTGCAGGGGAACGAAATCATTGTTTTACAATGGTTATCTCAGTCTCTGTTGAAACAGGGTTGAAGACAGCTTGAAATGTTATTGATGGAGGACTGTTTAAGTTTCTCTTTAAGTATCTCGAACCTTGTTAGACTTTCCAAGAATAAATTCAGCATGCTGAGGGAGACTTCCAGTAATTGTAGGGAGCCAGTAATTCTGAAACCAATAGTAAACCAATTTCGGAAACCAGTGGTAAATATAGTGTCTCCACACTGCAAAAAATGGCCTTTCAAAAATAAGAAATAGAAGATTAAAACAAAGCATATTTGCTTGAATCAGGTGAAAAAAATCTGCCAATGGAACTCGTCAAATTTGACTTGGTAAGATTTCTTAAAGTAAGATGAAAAATCTAACCTGTTTTTAGATGAAATAATTCCAAAATAAGATTGGGGAACTTATTGTGCGAGATCTGATTAACTCAAAATAATCAAAATAGTTCTTATAACAAGATCGTACTTCTTACATTTAGCCATTCAAGTCATTTTTATTTATTTCATTTTAAGGGTATTTCACTTAAATTCATGACAAAGTCTTAGCAGTAAAAACTGAATTTAAGATAAATATACTGATATTAGGATTGTTAAATTCTACAACTAAGCATTGCTAGCTTAAAAGATTCTCCTTTTGTGACCTGTAATTAGTAAAATACTCTAGATATGAGACCAGAGACTATCTTGAATCAAGTTGACGACACGTGTAGCATTGCAACAAGTTTATTTTTTTCCCATTTCAACATTCAAACATTAAAACATCTCTTAAGATTCCACTTCCCCGGGACCTCAGGCACCAAAAAAAATAAATAAATTTTTTAAAAAGTCTACGCATTTTGACTTACAGTGCTTACACAACGCCAAAGCAACAGTGCATTTTGGGGGCACTGACTATTCATGTGTATGAAGGGTTTACAAGATCAGGCACAAAAAAAACCCCCGAACAAACAAACAAAAAACCACTGAACTTAACTCACAGCATTCCAAAAAGACCTCACTAAAACGCCCTCCACTCACTCATAGCCTTTTTGAAGGCACTTGTCTGGTCTAGAGTATATGTTCTGAAATGTATGAATTGTAATGAAAGATTCAAAGATTTCAGTAAAGTTCATTTATTCCCAAAACAAGCATACTTTGTTTTTTTTTTCTTGAAACAAGATGAACCGCATTTGACAAATGTCCAAAATGTACTTACTTGTTTTAAAAAAAAAAACTTGTTTTATTTTCAACACTGCAAAAAATGATCTCTTGTTGAGAGAAAATATCTTTAATATGGGTGAATTTATCTATTATTTCTTATTAGAAGTTTACTAGAACTCAAATATAAGATTATTTACCTTACTTTGAGACATTTTTACTAATTTCAAGCCTTAAATGTTCTTAATCTATTGGCAGATAATTTTGCTTCTTTCTAGAATTGAATGCTTAAAATGAGCAAAATTGTCTGCCAATAGAATAAGAAAATTTAAGGCTTGAAATTAGGCAGCACAGTAGTGTAGTGGTTAGCGCTGTCGCCTCACAGCAAGAAGGTCCGGGTTCGAGCCCCGTGGCCGGTGAGGGCCTTTCTGTGCGGAGTTTGCATGTTCTCCCCGTGTCCGCGTGGGTTTCCTCCGGGTGCTCCGGTTTCCCCCACAGTCCAAAGACATGCAGGTTAGGTTAACTGGTGACTCTAAATTGACCGTAGGTGTGAATGTGAGTGTGAATGGTTGTCTGTGTCTATGTGTCAGCCCTGTGATGACCTGGCGACTTGTCCAGGGTGTACCCCGCCTTTCGCCCGTAGTCAGCTGGGATAGGCTCCAGCTCGCCTGCGACCCTGTAGAACAGGATAAAGCGGCTAGAGATAATGAGATGAGAAGGCTTGAAATTAGTAAAAACGTCTCAAAGTAAGCTAAATAATCTTATATTTGAGTTCTAGTAAACTTCTAATAAGAAATAATAGATAAATTCACCCATATTAAAGATATTTTCTCTCAACAAGAGATCATTTTTTGCAGTGAAAGGTGCTCCAAATAAGACTTTTTCAAGACATTTTGTCTATACAAGATTTTCAAGATGGACTGTCTAAAAACTAGCCTTTCTAGCTAAATGAGGTTTTGCTTGTTGGGCAATTAGGTCTTATAATAAGGGTGGCTAGATGTTTTGACTTGAAAATAGACAAATAAACTTCCTAAGATTTTTATTTTTTTACAGTGTGTATGATCATTTTTGGTTGTTTTCATGAAAAGCGCAATTTTTCAGGAGTTAATTGTATAATATGTAAATATTTACTTGGCATAAGTACAAAATAGCACTGTTCAGTTCTGCCCAATTACACATGGATCACATAATAGCTATGGTCTATAAATAGTGGTGGCTTTCTATTTTTTTCTAATGTTTTTCATTGGGCATAATTAGATGCAGGAGAGCCACAGATAAACAACTTAGAGTTAATCTAAAAGAACTGGAGAGAACAAAATGTCCAATTAAAAAAAAAATCATCTTATTTTGTAAATACAGGCAATAAAGGGAGATGGAGACAGGTCAGATAGGAACTTGCAAGAAAATTCCTGTATTCATAGTGTAGCTGGCGAGAACAACCTTTTGCACAACATCCAAAACATGACATAAAAATTCATGTCTTTCCAGTGTTGCAGGGATTTTGCAATCTGATACAGTTTATATCATATTTCTTCATCATATTTTCCTTGCCAAAGAGTGATAGCAGATAAATAACATGCAAATCAGAACATAAGAAATGTTGGATTTCCCTGTCTTTCTCATTTTCCCCTCGCTGTCAGGTTTTAAAGTGTTTCACTATTGAGTCAAACCAAAGCATGAACTTTTTTTTTTTCCGAAGAGTACAAGGACTCAAAAAAGAAAACAGTTCATTGAGGGTAGAATTCTGACTAACAAGCTTTACTTCCAGGACAAGATCCACCTTGACCATAGCTTCTATCTGCCATGCAGCATGTTTTGGAATCCATCCATTATCCATAACCGCTTATCCTGTGCAGGGTTGCAGGCAAGCTGGAACCTATCCCAGCTGACTACTGGCGAAAGGCGGGGTACACCTTGGACAAGTCACCAGATCATCACAGGGCTGACACATAACCATTCACACTCACATTCACACCTACAGTCAATTTAGAGCCACCAATTAGCCTAACCTGCATGTCTTTGGACTGTGGGGGAAACCAGAGCACCCTGAGGAAACCCATGCAGACACGGGGAGAACATGCAAACTCCACACAGAAAGGCCCCCGTTGGCCGCTGAGCTCAAACCCAGAACCTTCTTGCTGTGAGGCAACAAAGTTAGTGTTTTGGAATCTCCTCAGTTTACTCTTTGTGTTTTGGCTTGAAATTTGACCCAAAGCAGGCTAACTGGTGAGCGACATGAGCAATATCCTCTCATTATCTTATCATTTTATGCATGTAGGTCAGAGAATGAAAGAGAAACCCACACCACTTCCCCGCTGATTCATTTACTGTCACCTTAGAGTTAAAAGGGAAGTGGACAGTCCGTCAACGTGAAAGGATTTGTGTGTGAGAGACAGTGTGTATGATGGGAACACCAGCTGAAAATGCTAATCATCTTCCATTCCTGCTAAGAGAAAAGTAGAAGATGCCTTTAAGCAACCTGGCTTACAATGAAAGAACCGGAACAAGAGGTGTCGTTTAACTGTCATCATTTCAAAACTAATATCTTGGGCTTGGCTTGAGGGGATGTTATGAGGTGATGCCATCCAGACTTGTAAAACTATAAAAACCCTTATGATCAAACCAGTTCTTATCTAAGATCTGATCAAATCTTCATCTACGTCTACTGAGGTTGTGGTTAAGCAGAAATGCCGTTTTTCGTCAGTTACGTCAGTTCGTATTTAATAGTGCACTGTGCTGTGACTTCAGCTTCTGGAAAATGCAAATGAGCATTAAAACTGGATCTACAATCTCGTGATTTGGATAGATAATGAGTCTTTGCCTCCTGGGGGAGTTTCAATTTTTCAATTCTCACAGAGAAAAACTTGGATGCAGGATTCTACATAGAACGTGTAAGGATTTTTCCCAGAGGTACAAGCCAAAAAACTGTTCATTTATCTTTTTTAACCCCATTTTCTCCCAATTTGATTATTTACCAATTCCCAACCACTAGCTCTCTTCTACCATTACATTACAGGCATTTAGCAGACACTCTTATTCAGAGTAACATGCCCAAAGAAGCCTGGGGATCAGATACCTTGCTCAAGGGTGCTTCAGCCATTCCTGCTGGTCCAGGGAATTGAACTGGCAAACCTTTTGGTCCAAAGCTGCTTCTCTAACCATTAGGCCATGGCTTCCCCAACCAACTAGGGAGTGAAGGATAGCATGTGGTTTCACCAAGACCCATGAAACCTTTTTGACCTGCTGCTCATACTGTGTCATATGGCAGCTGAACACACTCAAGAATGTCAGGGAGGAACCACTGACATTTCTGAGTAACCCCATTTTCAGTAACCCCATTTTCTCCCAATTTGATTATTTAACAATCCCCAACCACTAGCTCTCTTCTACCATTACATTACAGGCATTTAGCAGACACTCTTATTCAGAGTAACATACCCAAAGTAGCCTGGGGATCAGATACCTTGCTCAAGGGCAAGTAACCCTTGAGTAACCCCACTGAGTATTTCAGGACATGGCTGTGGCATCGTCCCATTAAACTCACAATCCCCTTTCGGTTGGATGAATACTTTTCTCTTGCACCACTTGAGATACTCATGTCCTGGTCTAGGTCACAGTGGATCCAGAGCCTATCCCAGGAACCCTAGGAACAAGGTAGGAATACCTGGATGCCAGTCCATCACAAAGCATCACACACACATTCCCAAATGGGGGAAATTTAGAGTCAGCATTCCACCTATCAGCTTTTCTGGGATGTGATATTGTTTAAATGTCTGGGAGAAAGATCACATCTGAAGGCCACCTTCTTCCAAGTTGATGTTCTAGTTCCTAGGAGACTATAAATCCTAGTTGACTATAAACTCTCTTTCTTCACGACTGACAAAGTTTTGAATTGCTTGGATAATTTCCCACTACACAAGGGTTCCTTAAGGGTTCTTCTTACAGATGTGAAGGAAATTCTCAATTATAGGATTTCTCTACAACAAAAACCTTTAAGGGTTCACATAGTGGGACACATCAAAGAACAAATACACTAGATGGAAACATTTTTCTTTCTTTTTTTTCCATGAAGATTGAGAACAAAATAGCTTACTATGTGTTCTTTGGATAGTTAAGGGTTCTAGGATTCTTAAAGGATTTGTACTTGGAACCTTATCTGAAAGCAAATGCTTGTAGTGTTCTACATATTATCAGGGTTCTAGGGTTCCGCATGTCTCAGAGTGACATACTGCAGAACTGTTTAGGGTGATAGATGGAGCCTGTTGAAACTTGTTATTGGCAGTCATACACACACTGGTCACGGAATCATTTTTGTTTGACTGCATCATTGTATCCCACCTTTATAATGGGATTTACCGAGTATGTGTAGTATTTTGTGTGCCTGCATGTTTATCGGTTCCAAAGATGCATACCTTGGGTTCTTTGAAAACCACACAATGGAGACAACAGCATTGCGTAAGCTGGGTTGTACATATTAATGACACATCCAACTGCTTTATTGCCTTCTTAAGAATCGAGTCCTTGTCGGCTTGTCGTCAAGAAGCGTAAAAGGAGCAAAGAGACGCAACGGGTGTGATGCAAAATGCTTAGGGCCTGTCTTTGAGTGATTTACTGGTTTTAAATAGTATTACTGGCTCGCCTGTGCATCCCCTTATACCGTAGCTCAGCATTCTCAGTGTTCAGAGTGTCGCTAAACCAAAAATCTACCAGGTTTGACTTTGATTAATTAAATTTATAACAGGGTAATTGTGTCAATGGAAATGCACTGAGGGAACTGAAATGTCCTCAGTCCTTGACTCTAAAATGACAATCACTGGCAGCTCTGTTTGACTTCCACAACAGATAATAAGCGTTTCTTTTTGTTCAGTAAACCACAATGGTGAGTGTGTTCATTTCTGAGGCCGTCATTGTTGAAAAGCGTCCAGTGGTTGAGCTGTTATTTATTCCAGCATACATTAGAGCTTCATTAATGTAAATAGCCAACAGGCAGGCGGGCACGTGGGCAAAAACATGATTGAACAGTCAAAGAATTCTCTTATTATTGTTCACGACAGACGTGAGGCAATTTCCATATAAAATCCACGGGCCCCTGAAAACCCACTGCTGGCAATTAGAGCCAAGCCAATTGAGCTGCTGACCTCATGGATGTGAAAGTGTTTACAGCATAGGCTTCCAAGCTCTGTTCCAGCTCATGAGCTCATCTGGTTATGACTAGGCCGAGCTAGAGCAGATCGCATTCTTCAGGTTGATCGTAAATGTTCAAGCGAAGCCACTCTGATGGATCACCTTGTAAGCAATGAAGTGAGCAAGTGCTAGTTAGAACCTACACCCAGACGGTGGGCCTGTGTGTTAAGTGAGTCATGAAGCTTGCCATCTGCTACAAGAGGACGGACAGAGAGAGATTAACACCGATTTAAATAGCGTCAAGGAGCAACATCCTGTAAGGAGAGATAAATGAATGAATTTGTTTAATAGACACTTTTTCTTTATACAGTTGCCAGACGGTATTCTGCAGGATACTGGAAATGGGCTGAAGTGGAGGGGAAAAATGTGCAGAGGAATTGGTGTGCGGAAGATGTTTCAGACACCATGCCAACATGTTTCTTTGTTTTCCGTATTCACTAGAAACAAACACAACAGCATTGATGGTGATTATTCTGGAATGTGAGGAGGTTATACTAAAAAGTCCAAACAGGATACATGAGGAAGCTATGCTATAATGGTTATTGAAGCAGCTTTGGGATCAAAAGGTCGCCGGTTCAATTCCCTGGACTAGTAGGAATAGCTGAAGTGCCCTTGAGCAAGGCACCTAACCCCCAGGCTGCTCTGGGTACGTTGTACATCACTCTGGATAAGATCATCTGCTAAATGCCTGTAATGTAAATTGTGGATCACATTAAAAATTACAGTCTGATTTTAAGACTGTTATGCAAGTTGCTCAGGATGGATTATGGATTACTAGGCTTTCAAATTATTGCAGAAATACAGTGGTTGACTGGTTGGTTCAAAGTCATTGCTGTTGAAGAGATGAACATTACTTGTTCATTTACAGCATTCGTTCATTCCTTCCTTCCTAACTGACTGGTCAGGGTCACAGCGATTTAAACTGGGATAATATTTTGTTTGCATTTTGGAAAATAGAACCAACTAAGGCGGCACGGTGGTGTAGTGGTTAGCGCTGTCGCCTCACAGCAAGAAGGTCCGGGTTCGAGCCCCGTGGCTGGCGAGGGCCTTTCTGTGCGGAGTTTGCATGTTCTCCCCGTGCGTTTCCTCCGGGTGCTCCGGTTTCCCCCACAGTCCAAAGACATGCAGGTTAGGTTAACTGGTGACTCTAAATTGACCGTAGGTGTGAATGGTTGTCTGTGTCTATGTGTCAGCCCTGTGATGACCTGGCGACTTGTCCAGGGTGTACCCCGCCTTTCGCCCGTAGTCAGCTGGGATAGGCTCCAGCTTGCCTGCAACCCTGTAGAACAGGATAAAGCGGCTACAGATAATGAGATGAGATGATTGATGTATGAACTCAAGTGATGTAGCGGAAATTGGAGCCCAAATTCATACACCATGCTTACTGTTGGCAATTCTATCATGTTTCGGTGTTTTCCAGCATTTCCTGGGAGCATAGTAGAAGGGTTTATTAAAAACAAAAACCCCATCCTGGTCAGGGTCATGGTGAATCAGTCTATCCCAGGACCCCTGGGCAGGAACTGAGAACACACCATGGATGGGACGATGGGAAAACGTGCACAGAAACTCCACTCAAATAGGAACCCAAACTCAAGACCACCACAGTTTAATTAGATTTTAGTTGATGTTATTTGTAGGTTGACGCGAGTTGTGGGATTTGGAGTAAACTGACCAGTCAAAAAGTATAATGGCTACAAATACTCAATAAACATCATAATTTTGCTAATACTTGGTTGTGATTTCCACAGGTAATTGTAGACCTTGGCTATGCTGGTTAGATGTCATTGCATACCACTTACTTCCAAGGAACAGGCATTTCGGACATCTGCGAGTGTCAGGGTCCAGTGGCTCAGTTTGCCGTTTACAACAAAGACGAGACCCATTTTCAGATGCATATCTTACACAGATCTTTATTGTCCCTTTAATTATGTTCTCTTTATACAGTAAACAGATTTACAAGCTCACTTCAGACTTCAAACCAGTGGCGCCTCCAGAAATATTTCATAGGGGTGGCCAGATGGGGACACTTGGGGTGGCACACTAAAAGCCATAATTTCAGGATATCATTATACTGTTGTAGTAAACCGGCCAGTAGAAAACTATCAGAAAGACTTAAGGAAATGCCTACTGATATACTTTGGTTTATTGTGTTATATTTAATGTTACTAATGATCTGTTATTGATGCTGGCTGTGTATCCTGCTGTCTTTTCCTCTACTCCGTCCTCCTCCTCCTCACTAAGCCTCTGTTGCTCCCCTGCTGTCTCTTTCTCTCCTGTTCTAATATTTTTCTTAAAATAAGAAGTCTGTGGACTTTCTCTTCATTGTCTGAAAATGACTGATATAACATACAATCAGCAGCTAACGTTAGCTACGTAACTCAGTTATACATGTCAAAAATCCGTCAAAAAGCTACAGCACTATTTAGCACTTAAAAAGCACGTTACGACGCATACTTCCCCCTCTTGGGAAGATGATCTTCCCTCACTCACCGAAGATCAAGAGCGTCTTGTCTGGCTGGCTGTGCATTTGGGATGAACTGCATAACTGAGGCTACTACAATCTATACTGGCCAGTGGGGTGGCCAGTAAATTTGTAGGGGTGGCCACAGCCCCCCCCTGGTGGCGCCACTAACATCAACACATCTTTGTCTTTTATACAAACAAACTTGTTTTCGCGACTCTTTTTTCCATCCAACATTCACTTTTGCCTTTCTTTCCACATGCTTTTCATCTTTCCTAGTAAAACGCTCACTGGCTTTTCACCAAAGCATCCGACATTCATTCTTTGTTCAAGACACTACAATGAAACGCAACCAAAAACTGATTAAGCGCAGTATCCAGAATCAAAGACAGACTCTTCTTACTCGACACAATTCAGAATTCTTATAGACAACGTATCTTAAACCCTCATACAACATACAAGTTCCTTGCTGGCGATTGTGGTGAACTCATCCATTTATACAAGCATTTACACGCCATTGTACAAGTAAAGCTCCATGCAAGATGCTACATTGAAAATTTATCCTTTTCCTGTCGGGAGTTAGCTTTCTTTTAAAAAAAAAAAAAGCCAACATGGCTCAGTTTTAATTTTACACGAGTAAAAAAAAAAAAAAAAAAACTACATATATTGATTGTGACGGTGTAAAATCACAATTTGTGATTTTTTTTTTTTGGTTTTAAAAAAATTAAATTAGTATTTTACCAAATCATGTACAATCCATACAGCAAAATGTCAGGCTGATTTATTGATTCATGAGGAATGTACTGAAATTAAACATTTCCAGTAGACTTTTTTTTCTTCGTGGCTGTTCTTTTGCATAAACTGTTTTTCAGCTGAAAACTACAGTGCTGTTGTTGAAAAGGGAAAAAAAAAAAAGCTATCAAAGAGCTACAGTAAGATTCTGGTTGAAAATATATAATATAAAAAGGTAATTTAATTATAAACCAAATAGATAAAATAAAATAAAAACAATAATACCAAACTAACAGTAAACAGGGCTTGTGTGATCTCATGCTCAATCTCAGATGCTGGTCACTGAGTGAAAAAGTGTGTGCGCATGTGTGTAAAACGCTTCGAGATACATGCAGTTAACCCTTGAGAATACTGTCTCTCCCTGGTCCGGATTTGCTCCCCGTGGGTCAGCTTGGAGTGCGTGGGGGATTAGTGGGGATATAGCTGCCATTGAGGACAGTAACGCAAAAATACTGCTGCGGAACCACAGGGTTCCAACACACACATAAATACAAGTCTGCTCTGGGATGAGCTTATAGTCCATGTCGAGCCAGAGCGCTCTCTACACCATGGTTTCCTTCCTTTTGCCCAGAGAGCCAAGAATGCGCTTGTCCTTTTTAGATTTCCTTGGCGAGCTAGATGATGAGGACAACGAGGACAAGGAGGAGGAGGAGGAGGAGGGGGAGGAGGAGGAGGATGACGACGTAGAGGTGGTGGAAGGTGTGGGGCTGGGAGGCTCATGGCTTTGAGGCTCGTGGCTTTGAGGCTGGTTCTCATCCGTCTCCTCCATGACGACGGTGGAGGAGCAGTGATCGGGGCAGGCGTCAGTGGAGGCGTCGCTCTGGACGACGGACATGGCACTGCGCAGGCAGTTGAGCCACTGCTGCTTGTGGAAGATGTCGTTGACTTGAAGTGTGTGAGTCTGACCCTGTGCCGGATCCTGGAAACGCACACGGAAGATGTTCTTGGCTGCAACAGGACAGAGAGTAGTGTTAAAAAAAAAAATTCCAATCAATCAATCAGACATAAATCATCTCAGATAAGAAAAACACGCGTGAAGCTCACCTTTGTCCGAGTTGCTGAAAGCCCCTCTGAAGGATCCGCCCATGCGCACGTCTCCATCCTGCAGGTCCTCCAGCACTAGGTCCTGCACCGGAATGGGCTGACGGTACACCTGGAAACACTGGCGCTCGTTCCGCATCACGGGCCGCGTCAGGACCAGTACTTCAGTGAACAGGAACACGTGCAGTTTCTACACAGAAAACGCACAAAGGTGTGGTTAAGTAGTGTTGAATGACTCATGGGTCAAAGTGTCGTTCGAATGATTAGATTTGATTACGGAGTAATACATTTTTAATCGACGAGAGCGTGTGAACGTGCAAAACTCACCGTGCCGCTCTTGTTGCGCAGCTCGCCGTGGCACAGCAGGCTCTTGCACTGCTCTATGCGTGGATCTTTCTGCCGGTCGTCCAGGTACTCCAGTTTATCGATGTAGTACTGGCACTCTGACTCGCCCTTCTTCATGTTGATGTCCGTCAGAACGTCTTGAATAATGCTGACCTGTGAATGTGCAACATACCGTCATTTCAAAGTTCGAGCGAGAGAGGGAGGTAGGAAGGACATGTTCAGGTGATTATGAGTACACTCACAGCTTTTTCAAGGCTGACAGTGTCTGGGTGTTCTGGCGGCGTATGTCGGAGGATCTCTCTCAGCAGGAGCGGGTACTTGACGAGCCGTGAACGGGGGATGTCGAGGAAGCTCCACAGGTCCAGCTTCCTGCTGAAGGGTGACTCAAGACAGCGCTGCAGGAAGTCCTGCACTTTCCAGTCCTGCTTTTTCTGATCCAGCAGGGCTTTAGCTGCCAGCTGGTTGCTACAGTATGCCCGATATGCGTTCAGCCTGGGCAACTATAAGAGGAAATTAAAGGGTCATTAATTCAAAGTCACACTAAGAGGTTTTAATGAACGTTGTGAGAGAAGAGAAAAAAAAAGTCAAGTCTTACCCAGTCGACTACAATCTGGCCGATCTCTCCGACTGTCCCGTCAGGGCCTGTCGCTATGGCCAGCTGTGCCAACAGATCTGAAAGAAGCACGAGAGGTGGTGTTGAGTGCCCTGAGTGTCAAACACGGACTGAAAGCCAATGCCAGATGAGAGAAATGGATTGTTGTGTTCACCTTCATGAAGTGGGATGTAAGCGTCCAGATCTCCAAAGATGGCAGTCAGCTCTTCTTCGGACATGATTGATAGTTTCAACATTGGGTCATGGTACGCCTGGAAATTAAAAAAAAAAGACCTTAAACAGTCAGTTTACTCGATTGTTAGTCCAAGCTAACAATTCAGACTGTGTAAATGTACAACTAAACTTAACATGTTACACATTCTCATAAACATTAATCCACAATGAGTACAAACCTTGCGGGCGAGCTGGAGGTCCTCGATCAGGTCATGCTCTCCGCGAGACAGCTCAAATATGGCCTGTGTAACCACAAATCAAAACAAGGTGTTACTTTAGACACGTGGTACATTTATTGCCAAAACAAACCCCAAGATCCTTAAATAGTTCAGACTAGTGCTGGCTTAGTCAGACTTAAAGAAATGTTTTTATTTTTCAGATACGGAATATACTATGGCAGTTTGCTTTCATGGCTGACTGGAAAGACTGAAACTCTTGGAGAGGCTGTGCAACGTCTTTGTGCCACAACACCAAGACTGTTAGCTTGGTGGTGTGATGCGCAGATGTGAAAATCCAGTTGAGACGCTCCATTTCCAGTCCTCCCAGCCAGAGTACACATCAAATGAATTAAGTGGGAAGGACCAGGAAGGCATCCAAGCCTAGGGCCCGTAGGGTTTAATAAGTCAGCACAGTCTGATTCACAGTAATGTCTCAGTGGGAGACAGGGTAGATTTACTAGTCTGGGTTGTATGCGCCCATCTGTTTTCTCCAGCTCTTGTACTCACCTCTTGTCTCTTTATCTCCTTCATGGAGAAGGTTCCTTTTTGGTGCACGTCCAAGGTTTCGGACCAGAGGGTGCTGTTGCGGCGTTTGGGTGGTGTGGGTGCTGCAGCCTTGCTGCCTGGTTTGTGCTGGGGCACGCCCGGGGAGCGCCCGTCGCCCCGCAACGAAGCCTGCAGGGTCTGACCGAAGCGCCGGACGGCCCCATTCTTCACAGGGGAGATGAGGTTCGCCAGGGAGGTGACTCGGCCCAGTGGCCGCACGCGCTTAGTACTGGGTTCCTACGCAAGACAGAGGGGCGGGAAGGGATAAGACAAACATTAACAGTTGAACTACTTTTGACACAAAAACAACCGAGGCTCTGATGCAGCCAGACATCAACTATTCTCATGAAAAGAAGGCATGACTAGTCACGGGACATTCTCAGAATCCACTAGTTCGGAGGAAAGTAAAAGGGACAAGGGCGGATTTTGGGTTAGGCTGGCTAGCATTTCCTGGGCTGCAGAAATTGGAGTCTCTGGAGGCAACAGCTGTTGGACACATCATGAGGGAGTCCCCTCAGTATGAAAGAAGCACAAAGGGCTCTTTCTGCCTACAGCCATGGAGTTCAGGGGGTCTATAGGCATGCGTGGAATGTACAAGACCCCTGTCTCAGCTGTCCCATTCTGACTTTTAGACACATTCGACAAAGTGGCCTCACACACGCTCTAACTGCCTTGACGGGATATTTAATTCACTTTGTCTCGCTCAACTCACTTTCAGAGGGGATGATGAACCGTTATGTATATCAACGTCAGGGGCAACAGGGGAAAGACCCAGGTTTGCTCAACACTGTGCACTTCTCCACCTCATCCCCCAATGGCCTCTCTTTCCTTCTCTACTCCCTTATAACTCACCAGTGAGGCAGGTCCTGCAGGCCTCGTGTGAGAGGGAAAAGCACACCTGAACCCCTATACAAACAATACAGTGTTACAGCCCTAAAGCCATAACAGTTTGGCTCGAGTCCCAGTCATCCAAACCAGAGTAAAGGGGGGAAAAAATTAAAAGCAAAACAAACCTGACAACGTGATTTTACACCAGCAGACCCAGCAGGATTACTTTAAAGTATAATCACAGTCCTGAAACACTCAAGGGCTTCAGGGGCTTGAAAAAAAAAGGCACCATGCTTATATCTTTAAAGCCCAATAGAGACAAATGACCGTATGTACTCTGTTTGAAAGGTGCAATTAAATATGGATGCCTGGCTTTCTCCCCAGAGAGGGAGAGAATGAGACTGTGTTCGGTTTGAAACAGCGAGGCTGATGAACAGATCCACCATTCAGGCTCAGACTGCTTCAAACAGCTGCAGAGCAGATCTAGTTCACATTATCCAGAATGCTGTCTGAGGTTGAGTTATACTTTGTGAACTCGGACCACAAGAGAACTACTGTATCCGCTTGAAAATAAGTAACCTGCCTTTGCTGTGGCCAATAAACACGGGTTATATACTGATGGTCAATCAGCAAAATGCTGATGGACTACGAGGGGACCGTCAACAAATCTGCTAACAGTGCAGTCTAGCGTAAAGCTTGTATTATTTAAATTTTATTTTGACATGGTTGACTGAATCGAATCCCAATTCCGCTGCTGAAATAAGCAAACCTTATACAAACCACAAACTGACAGAAGGTGCCATTTCTGGCTTTGCTGATGGGACAAAACCTCTAGAAGAGGGAGTTTTGGCAGGCAATGGACTCTCGAAGCCCTCAAACTAGATCACAGTACTGTGGTTCAGATTGTGGTGTTGGGGGAGGACAGTGAGGGAATCCTCTGGCTTCCCTGCTGGTGGACCATCGGCTTTAAAGACAGACCAAACTGTTAAACTGCTGATTAAACAAGAAGTGGGGGTGACTTGTAAAAAAAAAAATTGCCACGATGATGATTTGTGGAATGGAGAAATTCAGCGAACGCTTTCACAAGTTCGGAAATGGCCTCATTCACAATTCTTTTCAACTTCCCATTCAGCTTTCCTGACAAGTCAACCACTTCTCGTTTTTCGCTTCCGAATCAAACCATAAAGGGGAAGAAGAGCCCCAAGTCGTGGCCTCTTATCTAATCCTGCTTCCCCATGGTGTTGGCCTGGGGCCAGGCACACCTAGGTCATACAAGACAGTACCCCTGTAAACTGCTGGAATGCTTTTATTCCCAGTGTGTGCAATCCCGCAGCCCTGGAGGCCAGGATCTGCTTTACCTGCTCTTCAGGTCTGTTCATTACAACTGCCTGTTCAGACAGGTCCAGCTCATCGTGGCTGACCATTAAAAGCAGCACCGTTCAAAACAACCATCTAATCCCGCAACCTTTGTACTCCTTGGGAGTACGCACACACCTTAGAGAAACACACAAGTAGCACCTGACAGGGCAAAGTCCTCATTCTACCGACAGCGTTACAGGAACAAATATTACATTGTGTTGTGTCTCGCAGAAATAAACACGTTGGAGCGACGAAATTGTATGAGGTCATTTTAAACCTCTGAAGGCTCACCTCAAGTTCTCTGCACACTTGGTTCTGATAGTCTATTTTCTGTAGAGTCCGTTTGATAGGCACCACACCAGGTTCATCGTAAGCCACCATTTCTTTGAATAAAATCCACTGGTAAGAATCTGCTATTCCCAAAACTGATCCACAAATGTAATCCACAAACGAGTTAAAAGAAACCATGCACTGAAGTTTAAAAAAAAAAAATCCTTTGTTCTCCTAATACTTCATAGCCCACCTCAGTGGTGCTGCCTAACTTCTAAAACACACACACTCCGTGTACTCAGACAATCTCTAACTTTGTTCTGTTGGATGTGGGAGTGAGGGAAAACTCAAATACTCCGAGCTGCAAGGGAGGGACCAGAAAGTAAACCTTGCCCCTTTTACACAGGAAGGGGTGGGAATAAGCAAAGCAACCTGAAAAACAGTCAGACCCTCCTGAATCTACTATCTCACGCAGCGGTTTCTTTTTCAGATGTCTGACGGGCTGAATTTCCCTGGAATATTCATTGCATCACTTAAAATCTTGAACTTCAAAGGCGTTTTACCTCAACACACGTTCATATTTATTTACCGTGAAAATCATACCAGATATGACATACACAAATTCCATTAGGAATTTGTTGCGATTTCTGTTTTAGGCTCGAGTTTTGTTTCCCCCGAGATTGCACATCTCTGAACTTGTCTCCACATGTAACCCCTTCCTACATAATGAACATGCAACTTGATCTTTAAAGTACATGTAGGAGGAATGAAACATCGAGTGTGAAAGCACGCAAGAGTGAGGAAAACGTCGTGCACAAGCAGGTTTCAGTATTGGGATGGTGTAGCATTTTAGAAGAACTGATTCTGAAATAAATCTACCATTTAGATAACAACAAACCATTCTCATATTGCTGATTGCCTTTGAATCACCATCACAACACACTGTAATACGAGACCAGGAGCAACATCCTTTAAAAAAAAAAAAAGGCAGCACGGAACTCTTTTCACACTTTATCAGCAGTCGTTAAAAGTGGATTGGATCAGCAGTCTCGCTGTGTCTGTAACGATGCAGGGAGTCGTTATCGGGGGGGATGGAGAGATGATCAACAGAAATACCAATCAGTGTGTATAGAGGTAGGGCTACACCAAACACTGCTCACTGGTCTCTCTTTGCATCGATTAAAGGAACAGGAATCGTGTCTAAAGGTAACAATAAGTTTCGCAGTAAAGAACTGATATACTAAACTAGGCCACGCCGAAACCCCCCCCCCCCCCCCAAGGGATTTAGGCCAAGTTTACATTAGACCGTATCTGTCTCGTTTTCTTCGCGGATGCACTGTCCGTTTACATTAAAACGCCTGGAAACGGGAATCCGCCAGGGTCCACGCTGTGTAAACATTGAGAATACGCGGATACGCTGTGCTGAGCTCTAGCTGGCGTCGTCATTGGACAACGTCACTGACATCCACCTTCCTGATTCGCTGGCGTTGGTCATGTGACGCGACTGCTGAAAAACGGTGCGGACTTCCGCCTTGTATCACCTTTCATTAAAGAGTATAAAAGTATGAAAATACTGCAAATACTGATGCAAATACTGCCCATTGTGTAGTTATGATGGTCTTTAGGCTTGCCATCCTTCCACTTGCAAGTGGTAAGTGACTTGCGCACAGCGGCTCAGTCCCGAATCACTGCTCGTGCGCTTCACTCGTGCGCTCTGTGAGCTGCGCAGGGCCGGAGTGCGCACCCTCCAGAGGGCACTCGCTGTTCAGGGCGGAGTGATTTGGAGCGCAGTCGCTGAGGAAGAAGCGATGAGCCACACTGACACATTTCAACTTGCGTGCCGAATTAGTCATGTGATTAGCGTATCCGTGTATTGGCGTTGCTGTGTGCACGCGAATCGTTTTTAAAAACGTTAATCTGATGATCCGCTGATACGGTCTAATGTAAACCCCACCTTAGATTCCATACACCAAACTGAACCACCAGTTCATCTGCATGTGTACAGAGGACATCACTGACCCTTGAGGTGTGCTGCACAGATAGCCTAATCCCTCAGCACGTCTATTTACTGCTTCTTTCTTTCCTATACAGCGAGGACAAAGTGTTTCAGCTGTGCAAATAGACCTGTGCATTGTCTGAGTGACGGCTCGATGTAATACGGCGTTAATAAGGCTTGTGAAATGTGTCCGAGCAAATGGTAGTTTGTCTGCTCGCCCTGCTGTGTCAATAGAGAAGTGTGAAATCTTGCGTTTGCCTGGGAAGCTGCTCGAGAGGTTGTGGGTTTAAATTGAAAGCGGGTACTTGGCATTGACAGAACTTGCTCTTGTTTGTGGACCAGGTTAAAAACAGAACAGTACATCCTCAAGGCTAGAATACAACAGCAATAATTACATGACTGTACTGTTTTGACGAGGGGCGTGACACATTTTGGACAGCAGGCAGGGCTGAACTTGCAGCGTGACCTGTTCATTGCCTCCTGCAGGGCAACACCCAGAGCAATCGGTGTGATACACAAACACGTCAAATTCTGCACGACTCCCACTCAACTACACGCAAGCTTGAGTCACCAGTCTTGATTGGCTGGGCCAGACAGACAGAGCTACAGTCTTTCTAATCTTTCAACCATTTTGAACTTGAATCTTTCAAAATTAAAAAAAAAGTAAAAATAGACATCTCTCCATTCCTTAATCATTCATGGAATTATTTTTCGGTGCTAAGGCACAGATAAAAAGGTTACAACACTCAGTAAAGGGCTGAATAAATACAGAAAGTGATTGGATTATAGCTGGTCTTGGTTCAACAAAAAAAAAAGAAAGAAAAAGGAATTAAAGTGAGCGAGTTATACTGCGGTTTAATCTGATATGGTTAATCATAACCCTTGCAGATGTGGCAATTACGCGAATCCTATTTTACCAAGCGTCCCTCATTTTCATTTCACATGTAACGAATGAACAGGTCTATGAAACGATAAGGTGCTAATTGGTAATATGCTACAGATTAGGTGGATACGTATGGCTTTAATATAAACGTATTCTGATTTGTAAAAGCCTTGCAAGGACGTGACCTATGGAGTGCAGCAGAGCTGAGGGTCTCGTCCCTTCTGAGCTGAGCTGACTGCTGCCCTCTTCTGGTGGCAGAAATTCTGGTGGTCAACTAAAATTCTAATAAAACTAAACATTTCGTTTCAAGTGCTAGTCTTATGAACATGACCAGCATAAAATCCTAGATTTTCTGGGTGCGATCTGCTCAAATAGGTTGTAAACTTCAGATTTTAAAAAAAAAGTTTGAAAAAGAAATTTGCGTCTGAATTCTGTTCCAGAAATCACTAAAAACTTGTCCGCCATTAGATCGGAGCGATTTATTGGTCAGCGGCACGGCATGTGTGACGTCATATGTGCAACTGCCTTCTTTTGTAAAGCTCTCTACGCAATTTTACAACAACAAGGACGAAGAAGTGACTTGGAGTGAATAAGCATGTTTTGGTTTGCTTTTAGATCAGTAACTGTCGTCTATCTAAGTATTATATTTGGCCGCACAGATACTACCTTAGAACGTTGTTGATCTGACTAAGGACAACTAATCAATTCAAGCAACAGGCTAAACACAAGTGTGACCCTTAAGGCCTCTGCATGCTCCTGCGACAAGGCTTTCGCAGATAGCTTGTCGCAGACAGTTGTAATTTATCGTTGAGCGGGGAGTAATAGGCGTGCGCGATGTTATTCACCGCCACAACGCAAGGGGGCGCGAAGTCGCGAAATCGCTAGGAGTTGTTGGTGGGTGTGGTTAGTGGAGTGTTTATCCTCCGGTTACTTATAATGACTAGAACTGGAGTCGTATAGATGTATGTACTTCCTCGATCAACCGCTCTTCGTGCTGCTCCATCTTCGCTCGTGTTTTTTAAAAATGGCGGTCGTGAAAACAAACCAAACCGGGAAAGTAGGGAAGCGGAAGTGCGTGTACAGCGGATGTAGAGTGGACCAATCAGAGCCCTCTTGTCTGCAAGGCTGTCTGCGGTGGTCACAATTTTTGGGAGGTGTGCGCAGAGTGTCTGCAAAGGGGGTGGGGTGGGGGCTTCGCAGACGCCATCTGCGATGCCATCTGCGAGGACTGGGTTGTCAGCATAAATTGGCCTTTACTGTGCGGTGGTGAGCTCTTTGGGACGGCGCTTTGGACTTCTGTTTCCAGATCGTAGGAACTGCTCTGTGTTTCAGATGTCGCTCAAATCCTATGTGAATTAGCCTCACAAATGTATGTATCTTTTTTAAAAACATATGGAGCAGACACCAAACCATCCTGTCGGCTTGATGTTACCTCTCTTTGTCCGTACAAATCGAACCCATTCATTCCCCAAGTGTCCTGCCGACTTTGGGCTGTAATGGATCGAAAATCCGCTTTTTAAAAATAAATTTAAATAAAATCGACCACACTTCAACAACCTTGAACACCACACCTCTTAGGAAGCATGCTTTGGTTTTAAATTTGTTTTGGAAATTAAAAAAAAAAAAAAAAGTTAAAAACATGCTGCATTTTGCAAAACAGACAAAGCCAGAAATGGCACAAACTTTCAAGTGTTCTGCACACGACATCACTTCCTTTGAATTAACAGCAACTTAACAGGAACGCATTCGTGTCATGGCGGACTCAAAGAGCCAAACTTTACTGGCTAAATAGAACATGTTCCCGGTCTTGTATTAAAATACACTTTAGACAATTAGGTGAATGGTTCAGAATGAGATCAGGAGTTAAACAAAGATGTTACATGTCAGGATTTTTATTTTTGATTGTTATGGATTAGATAATGAAAAGGACAGTTGGTCAAGGCGAAAACGAGATTAGGTGGAAATTTACATCAAAATTGGATGACCTGGACTTTGCAGACGACAGTGCTTTTGTCTTCTTCCAGACAGCAGATGCAAGACAAAACGATAAGACTGGACGAAGAAGCCAAACGAACAGGACTTAAGATAAAACATGGAAAAAAACACGAAAAATAATGAAGGATCAATGCAAAGAACCAGGAAAGAATTACAATACATGGAAAAGACATTGAAGAAGTGGAGGTGTTCACATGTTTAAGAGCCACGGTGTGTAGAGAGGGTGGAGGAATGAAAGATCTAAAGAACAGACTCTCAAAGGCAAGGGGTGCATTCATCAGACTGAAAAGGATCTGGAGATCCAAAAACATCACACGAAGGACGAAACTGAGGCTTTATAAAATGCTGGTAGTACCAGTCTTGCTATCTAGTTGCGATACTTGGAAAATGAATAAGAGAGACGACAAAAGTAATTGATGTGTTCCAGAACAAGTGTCTGAGAAGGATAATAGGAGTCAAATGGCAGGACCATGTTAGTACAGAAGAATTACTAGAAAGAGCAGAAATGGAACCATTGAGTAAAGAAGTAAAGAGGCGAAGATGGAAAATAATCGGGCGCATACTAAAGCTGGGCATACACTGCGATTTTTTCAATCACAGTATTCAGCTGCTGCTCACACTGTACGAGTGAATCGCGGGGTAAACAGCACGCAGCTTACGATTCCTGTTCTCACACAGGATTTCAAACAGGTCTGATTTTCATCCGATCGATCGGGAGGAGGTCGTGAGGTGTTAGGGCCTCTGCATGCTCTTGCGACAAGGCTTTCGCAGATAGCTTTTCGCAGACAGTTGTAATTTATCGTTGAGCGGGGAGTAATAGGCGTGCGCGATGTTATTCACCGCCATACCGCAAGGGGGCGCGAAGTTGCGAAATCGCTAGGAGTAGTTGGTGGGTGTGGTTAGTGGAGTGTTTATCCTTCGGTTACTTATAATGACAAGAACTGGAGTCGTGTAGATGTACGTACTTCCTCACTTCCTCGATCAACCGCTCTTCGTGCTGCTCCATCTTCGCTCGTGTTTTTAAAAATGGCGGTTGTGAAAACAAACCAAACCGGGAAAGTAGGGAAGCGGAAGTGCGTGTACAGCGGATGTAGAGTGGACCAATCAGAGCCCTCGTCTGCGACGCTGTCTTCTGCGGGGTCACAATTTTTGGGAGGTGCGCGCAGAGCGTCTGCGAAGGTGGGGGGGCTACGCAGACGCCATCTGCGACACCATCTGCGAGGACTGGGTTGTCAGCATAAATTGGCCTTTAATCGCTTGTCGTTACCCCATGTATACTACACGATCCGAGACGCACGATTGAGCCAAAACTCGGCCCGATCTCCAAAATAGTCGCACGAGTGAAAATCGTGTCAAAAATCGCACAGTGTACGCCCAGCTTAAGGCAAGACCAAAGCAGTGACAGCAATGACCTGGGCACCTGAAGGAAGAAGGAAAAGAGGGAGGCCAAAAACAACCTGGCGGAGAACAGTGGAAAAAGAGCGACAGGAAGTGGGCTGGAAATCTTGGGAGGGGGAAGCAAGGAAGACTGACTGCAGCTAACCGGGAACGGTGGAAGAGCTCAGTAGAGGCCTTATGTGCCACCGGGCATGAAGTAGACAGGTGACAGGTTCGACAGCAAACTATTTAACATGTCTAGTTTTATAAGGTATAATTTCCAGAGGACGTCGTCATTTTCGTAAGACTAGCAAGTGAAACAAACCGCTTGTGAAAAGGACCACTGGTCACCAGGTACAGCTATTTCTCCAACAGCTTTACGTTGCACACCTGAGACATCTGATTGTTTAAATGATTCACATTCTCCTCCTGATTACATCAGGGCAGTCGCACTCCATACTACAACACGCATGCTATAAACAAACAGCTCATAACCATGGTGATGTTACAGCAGGAGTCATAGGGAGTGGAGATCCCACACATGGTCGAGCAGGACACCTGCTTTCAGACAGATGACTGTGTAGGTAACTCCTGATTTGAGCAGACAGGATGAGACCATGTGCTTTACGGTCACTGGGCAAGTCTGGACACAGGAGCTGTGCTCGTGTTGAAAGCTGTACCTTTTTTTACTTTCGATTTCAATCTATACATACCCTTCAGCAGAAAAGGGTTTCTTTTCTTTTTCTACTGTACCGCTTCAATTCCTCAAAGGTTTACACAATACACAAGCATGAAACAGATGATTCAATAGCTTTCTGATGAAAAAGTCAGTTCAGGTCCGTCCTTATTTATGATAACTAGTCCCGCCTACACTATCCAGTTATGAGTTGCGGAAACAAACACACCCTCTAAGTCAGAAGTAGATGGACGTGGTGTGTTCATTATCATCTATATTCCTAAGTACTATATCAGAAGCTAAAGACGACCACAAACTGATCGAGTTTCTGAAGACATTCTGCATGTGAGGTTTCAGACATGCTCTTCCTTTGTTGTACGGTAGTGAGACATGGACTTTATCTCAATGTGAGGTTAAGCAGCTTTGTACGATACAGCTGCGCCATCTATGTCTAATCTTAAAGATTAAATGGGATCATTTCGTCAGCAACAAAGACGTGCTGAAGAGGGCGGGGGTCGACGACATCGAATTGCAGTTAGTGAAAAGCCACTTATGGTGGTTCGGTCACGTTTGTTGAATGAATGATGGCAGACTAGCAAAAGTCGTCAGGTTTATTTTTATAGCGCTTTTAACCAAAGACACTGTCGCAAAGCAGCTTTACAAAATTTTAATGACTTTAAACATGAGCTAATTTTATGCCCGAGCTATCCCCCATGAGCGAGCCTGTGGTGACGGTGGTGAGGAAAAACTCCCTCAGACGACATGAGGAAGAAACCTCGAGAGGAACCAGACTCAAAAGGGAACCCATCCTCATTTGGGTGATAACAGACAACGTGATAACAGTTTTAACATGAAGTCTGTTTCGTTGATGTTATAAACTCTTCATGACAACTGCAGTCCTAAAGTTAGCAAGTTAACCACTTTAAAGTGCATATCATGGACCAATTTCTTCTTTTTTTTTTATATATATATGAAAGTATGTCCCTTTACACACTCATCCAGAAGGGTAATTTTGCGCGAGGCCATCTGTCTACAGCAGAAAAAAATAAAACAAAACGGGTCTGGAAAAATCCCAAAGGAGTCTGGAGCCAGATTCGTGACATCACCTGTGGAAGCACCAGCAGGCTGCGCAAGCTTGCGCGGTTTCAGTGCACAGCCTGTGTAGACCAAGTTTAGCAGCTAGCGATTTTGCACTGAAATATGGAATTGTCACCCGAGCGCAATATGGGAAACGACGAGTACTAATCCCATCAAGATTGGTGTTGCTACGATACATCTGTTAATCATTTTAATAATTACGTGATAACATTGAAGAAATTTGCAGAAAACCACCAGGTCGTTTTCTCAAACAAACCAGCGCTGACGTAGGATTCAGAAGGAGGCGTCCTGCACGCGACGTCACGACAAGCAATGTTTCCCGGGAAATCCAAATGGCAAGTTTTTTTCAGAGGTGGACCAATTCACCTCAAACGGCTTGATTTCAACTCAAATTTTCTGGTATTGCGCAAGGTAAAAAAATTGCACAAAATGTTAGAGATATTGACCAAAGTTTAATATAAAATAGGAGAATTACATTGATCTTGCGCCTGAATTTGCCCGTGATATGCACTTTAAGGGGCGGCACGGTGGTGTAGTGGTTAGCGCTGTCACCTCCCAGCAAGAAGGTCCGGGTTCGAGCCCCGTGGCCAGCGAGGGCCTTTCTGTGTGGAGTTTGCATGTTCTCCCCGTGTCCACGTGGGTTTCCTCCGGGTGCTCCGGTTTCCCCCACAGTCCAAAGACATGCAGGTTAGGTTAACTGGTGACTCTAAATTGACCGTAGGTGTGAATGTGAGTGTGAATGGTTGTCTGTGTCTATGTGTCAGCCCTGTGATGACCTGGCGACTTGTCCAGGGTGTACCCCGCCTTTCGCCCGTAGTCAGCTGGGATAGGCTCCAGCTTGCCTGCGACCCTGTAGAACAGGATAAAGCGGCTAGAGATAATGAGATGAGATGCACTTTAAGGGCCGAAACAGGCATGAGGGAGGCACACTCAGAACCCCTACTGTCCCCGAGCACGCAGACCGTGTCAGTCATACAGGGGTCAGTGTGGCTTTTTTTTTTTTAAAAAAAGTGCTATCAGGCAGCAAGCGACTGAAGGGAGCTCTGTTCCGGGTGACACTGTGTGTTGAGTCCCCGCAGCTAACGCTGTGCCGTCGTTCGCTCCCATCACTCTGGCTATAGCCCCTCGGGTATTTTCACCCTCAAAAAAAAGTAAGAGATTAATAGAATACGACTGACTGGGGTGTCATCCAGGATTTTGAATGCTGTAATATAATACAATACAATATATAATTTAGCTTAGAATTTGTCCTTGTGCTCCTGAAGAAGAGAGATTCGAGTGAGAAATGATAAACTGATGATTAATATTACTAGTGATATTTAAGGTCGGTTAACTCGTGTCAGTTTCCTGAGACATTATGGGTGTCGATGATAATAATAAGGAGACAGAAACCAAAGTGATCTACATACATTTAAAAAGAGCAGTTAAAAAAAAAAAAAATGTGAATGTGTGTGGGTGATCTTACCTTAAGAGCTCGCCATTGAATAATTCCATGCTGAAATAATCTGAAGTAAGCTCAAGCTAAAGTGTTTTATTTTAGCTTGATGGTGCTCAGGCTGCCCAAAATCAAGTCTCTAATGAGAGGCTGAAGTGGAGCCTAAATTTTATATATAATGGAGAGGCCGAGCTGTATCTGTACAACTATCTGAATTGCGCTGGTTTGGTTGGTATAAACCTGTCTTAAGTCCAGCTTAATAAGTCGGCAACTAAGAAAAAAAAAAATACGGACTAAGAAAAAGTGAAGAATACTCATTGAACTTCATTTTTCAAGGAAAAAAAAGTGGATAATTTTTTTTCAGAACCTGGGGGGGAACCCTGACACTGTCCATCAAGCAACCTGAATTTTTTTTTTTGTGTGCGTGTGTGTGGTTCATCCTGACTGACTTTCACAAAGCTAAAAAAAAAAAAAAAAAAAGTTTTGCGTTGGTATGCATGCTTAAATATATAACGCGCTTCATGGGTGGTGTGATGCACCTCAAACTAGCTTCAGAGTCCCAAAGCCTGCTGCACTCCACATCATTTGAGGCAAGACCTGGCCGATATACAACAGTTTTTACTGGGTGGATTAAGTAGTGTGTACAGATGTCGGAGGATCTTTTAACCCTCTGGGGTCTGAGAGTATTTTCTGGCACTCTAATTATTTCGGCATGCTCTGTGTCAGTTTCAACAGATCTAAGCAGTATTTTCCAAAGTTGTATGACACTTGTGTTCAGCTACAATAATACCCATGTATCGTACTTTTTAAAAAATAAATTAAGATGTTGTAAAAGCAGTTTTAGAACTGTGATGGAATGTGTGTGGGGGAAAAAAAAGAAACAAAACACATGACCTTACCCGTTGTGACAAACCATTTTGATCACTTGAGGGGATTCTGTTCAGTATGAGGAATGCATCTGCTCCACTGATTTGGACAATTAACTGGCCATCAAAAAAATTTAACGTCCTATTGTTTTGGGATAAAGGGTTGGTAGTGGGAGGGGTATTTAATGAAAAGGGTAAAAATTTCCATTCTGTTCAATGAGAAGAGTGAAATCTCCTCCCACTACCATCTCTTAATCCCATCAGATTAACTCTTAATCCCATCAGGTCAAGAAACAAATGTTTTTTCCCCCCACATTCCAACAGTTTTAAACCTGCTTTTTACAACATCTTCATTTATCTGGTATTTGACTGTATTCATTGTCTTGAAATTAACTCTTGGACTATTTTACTCAGTTCACTCAGAAAATTTTGCATTTTCAAGGGCTGAAAAATGCATTTTCCTGGCATCTGGCATGGTGAATTTACCTCATTAGATACCCCCAAATCCTATCAGTAATCCTGCCTGTTTAGTACGTACATAAGACCACGACAGCATCACACTCCTCTTGTGCCTCATCAACTTTAATCTGTGCAATCTATCTAAAGAACACTTGAGATGGAATTTAGCTCCCCGTCGCCCAGTAGCATACCATCTGGCTATTTGTTTCAATCAAAATGGTATCCTGTCAACTTAGTATGTAGAATACAAGACAAACAGTCTTATTAGACATCAGTACCAGACCTCCTCTTGTACCTCACCAACTTTCAACTATGCAATCTATCTACAAGGTCAACAACATTTGAGCTGGAATTTGGTTCCCTAGCACCCAAGAATATACCATCTGGTTATATGTTTCAATCAAAATGGAATCCTGTCTGCTTAGAATAAACAATCCCAGACTCCATCAGTACCAAGAAGGGGACAGTATTGTGCCCAAAATGTACACAATGCATTCCATCTCTCTACAATCATGTCCGCAAGAACCATAGGTCAGGTTGTCTTTCAGACTCGCTTAGTTTCCGATTTCTAAAATATTAAAAACAACAACAATAACAACAACAACAACAACAACAAAAAACACTTAATTTGGGTGGGCAGGTAAAGCCTCATGACACCCTATTTTTAATTTCTGGCTAGCACCAAGTCAAGAACTACTTAACACAGTCTAAATGTGCAATGTATACAAACCACAACGTGCAAATGAGTCCTTCCTAGCATCACTAAGCCAGGAATTTCTTTCATTCAGTAATTTCTTTGAACTGTTCTGTGGCAGAAGGTACAGCATACAGCTTTAATTAAAAAAAAAAAAAAAAAAAACCTAGAATCGTGCACAAGTTTTAATTTTCTTTGGGTTTTCTGAAATCAGCACAGGGTCAAAATTATACATACAGCACACCTAATATTTGGGTAAAATGTCTCTTCGCAAGATTCACCTTGACCAAATATTTTTTATTTACCATGAACAAGCTTCTGGCAGAATTCTGGTTGGATATTGCACGACTTTTCATGCTAGAACTGGTCGAGTTCAATTAATTTTTTTTTCCCCTTGGCATGGACTGACTTATAAGCACGGTCCATATATTTTCAATAGGGTTGAAGTCAGGACTTGTTTTAAGCTTAATGTTAGCCTGCTTTATCCTCCACAACCAGCTCTGATGCGTGCTTGGGTTCATTGTCCTGTTGTAACTCCCAAATCGTGATCAAATTTCTGATGGTTTACGCTGAAGAATTCTGAGATAGTCCTCCTCCTCCTTTATTCCATTCACTTTGTGCAATGAACCAGTTCCACTGGCAGCAAAACAGCCCCAGAGCATGATGATCCTACCACCACCACCTGGTACAGTGTCCCTCTGTACATCAGTAAAAAAGCAATTATAAATATCATATCGAACGCTTTGAACATCTCTACTTCGGGTGACAGTCAGCAGCCTTCTTCGTCCGTCAACACGAGTGTTCCAACAATTACTGACCCGCAGAAGTTAAAAGATTGGCAGAAGAGCTTCGAAAGATCGACACTGATCATAGAAGAATCCACAGTGAAATGGTTTTTGCCGGCTGCTGATTACGATGAGAAAGCCGTCAGAAAATACAAAACGCTCCGTGTACGGGAACACAAGTAAGGAATTCACTCAGTCGAGTAAACACAGCAGAACTGTCAGATTTAAGTTGATTTTGGTTTCCTTCGAGCTCGTATGCTAACAGATTACGACAATCTTTGGGTTGTTAGGGCGACAGGGTCAAATACTACATTCAATCTCTCTGCATAAACACTAAAAGGCGAAGGACATGTCAGCTTCCTTACACTGCATCGTTTGCGCTTCGTTTTGGGATTTGATCCTTCAATAAAGTCGTCCTTTTCAGTTCTTTGACTTGCCCTTGTTTTTCGGTTTTCGCACTTATGACTAAAACAGAGGGGTTGTAGGCTTCATGACTTGGATCATCAGACTTGACTCCACCACTGAAATGTACAGAACACAGTCGCGTGTTGTCTGTCGGTGTAACATTCGGACGGCAAATTCTGTCTAACCACGTTTTTCAACGCTTGGCTTATTTAGAAATTCTATAAAACTTAAAACAGAACTGGTTGCCACAAAACAGAACGGTGAACCAATAAACCCCCCACAGACAGCTCACTGTAAAGACACACAACTGTTATCTATACGGTAAAGCCGTCAGAAAATACAAAACGCTTCGTGTACGGGAACACAAGCAAGGAATTCACTCAGTCGAGTAAACACACTAAACACAGCAGAATGGTCAGATTTCTTTTTTAAGTTGATTTTGGTTTCCTTCGAGCTCGTATGCTACCAGATTACAACAATCAGACATGCAAACTGAAATTTACACATCCTTGCCACGGCACGTTCATACTTGTTCCTATTATTCACAACTCCAAACTCAAATCATGAACTGTAATTCACTACCCAACGGAGAACACGTTTTAATAGTTCCAGGGCATTTCTTGGGAACAGACCCAATTTGCCAAGCGGATGTCTTTCATTTCTCCGAACACTCACGGAATGTTTTACAGTAATGACGATTCAGTTTCGATTTCTGACTTCTCAACAAAAAACAGTGTAGGTTTTGAAATCTTCCAAAGCAGAAATCTGATGAGCAAGAGTGCACTGAGGGAGTCATCTCTACTAGATCCACTCGTGACCTCAGCGTGCGAGTGGGTGATTAAAACATGTCCCGTGCCTCCAAAACGATCGTTTCTGATATCGGCAACAGGATCGGTCATTCAATATACCGTACAAAAATGTGCATCAATTTACTCCCTTTTACTGGCGCAATGCCAACACCTGTTTATTAGTTCCGGATAAGAAGGTGATACCAGGAGGGGCAGTGGCCACCCGCAACAGGGGTTCCCCCTCCTCCAACCCTCACACAGAAGGTTCCTACACACAAGAATGTGTGCGCTGTTGCGTTTGAGAAAAAGGTAGGGTTGGGGAAGGTTTCATACTTGATGTGGTGGGAGAATTTTTTATTTTTTACCCCAAGACTCAAGTTAAAAGAACAGATGTGTGTAGCTTAAACAGAAATAGAGGTTTTAGTCACGCTGTGTGGTTTAAGTATGCAAGGACATACAGTGGTGCTTTTAAAGTTTCTAATCAGAGGAAAATAAACTAAATAAATAAATAAAAATCAATGAGCATGTTAAGACTAAATATGCTCTGAGGACCAAAAACCCATCAGATATATATAACGGACATGGAGATTAAAATAAAACAAACAACCCCCCTTTTAAAGAATTAAAATCCAGCCCCAGTGAAGAGACAGCAGGAAGCCAGAGTGTAAACAACGAGCACGTGCTTGTGGCCAATTTAAAAAAAAAAAAAAACCCCACACACCTCATGACCACATGAGCGCCAAGCTTTTGCCCAATCGCGGTGCGTCTTAATCAGCCTGGTCAAAGTCAAGTCAAAGTCCTTCCCACGCCTTACAGTACCTGGTATTCCTAGGCAGTCTCCCACTCAAGTACTAACCAGGCCCAACCTGTATGTGGCGCATCGGGCGGCGCCGATCTCCGTTTCCATAGCCCTCGGCCTCTCGCCTATTACATAGCTAGGGTTACAGTGGGGGGCTAGTCCTCTGGTAACCACGAGAGTTTAACTCCCCATGCACATCTGTATTGCAGCGTGCCTTGCCAGATGGTGGTAGGTACCATTTTTATGATGGTCTTTGGTATGACCCGACCGTCAATGGAACTCACGATCTCCCGATCGAGAGGCGGACACGCTACCACTAGGCCACTAGTCGGTAATCGGCCTGGTGCGGTGGTGTAATTATCTCTGTATGAATTAAACAATGGTGCAGTCTAAGCTGAGGAAGTTTTTGGGCGAGCTTCTTCAAGCATTGAAGATGATTTAAGGGCTGAAACAGCCACGGGGGAGGCACACTCAGAGCCCCTGCCGTCCCCGAGCACATCGGACCGTGTCAGTAATACAGACTCTCAGGTCATCGACACCCCACAGAGGACTTTTATGGCCCTTTTCCATTACCCTTTTTCAGCTCGCTTCAGCCCGACACGGCTCGCGTTTCGACTACCTCAGAACAGCACGACTCAGCTCGCTTCAGCCCTGCTCAGCCCCTAAAACTCGCACGGTTTTGGAGTGGGGCTGAAGCGAGCCAAACCGAGCTGAGTGAGGCTAGGGGCGTGAGCAGACACTCCCCTGTGCACTGATTGGTGAGGAGGAGTGTCCTCACATGCCCACACACGCCCCGCGAGCACGCTGGGATCTGTAAACACCGTAAACCCGGAAGAAGAATTACTAATTACGAGAATTTCTGAAGCCTTATGCGCCTCGCCTCATCTATACGCTCTTGCCAGTATCTGTTGGCGTTGTCGGTGACAACAAGCCACAGCACCAAGACCAGCAACACTAACGACTCCATGTTTATTGTTTACTATCCGGGTCGTGAGACTACCGCTTAAAAGGTCACGTCACGTCACTGTTTGTGCCGCCTAACGACATCACGTGACGTCCACCCACTTTCGCTAACTCCACCCAATGTGTCCACCCACTTCCAGCCAGCACGGTTCAGCGCGGTTGTAGTCGAAATGCAACTCCAACAGCCCCACTCAGCTCGACTCAGCACGGCACGGCTCAGCCCAACTCAGCCGCGTTGGTAGTGGAAAAGCGGCATTAGTAAACACGCATCCAAAGCTCCGCAGGTTTCTGTGCAAGAAACATTCAAGTAACACCACTAGAAACCTTGAATCTTCTAGCTTTCAAATAAATAAATAAATAAATAAAATCTTTAGCACTTTGTAAAGAATAAAAACAAATCTTACGAATTTCAGTACTTCAGCCAGCTGCAGCCTCTTAACGACACACCCATCAGCTATTCACATGTTAAGCGCATGGAACATCAGTGTCGTCATTCGCTCATTGTGTAGCAAGGGGAGGTGAGAGCACGCCCCATTTCACCGGTATAAACAAGTGCACATGTTCACTTGTTTCCATACCAACTGAGAAACTCTGAGGCCCCACAGGCTCCTCTGAAGAAAGTTGGCAAGGCTCACAAGCCAGTTTGCGGGATTGAGCCGAACACAAATGGGAACAGGGCCTAGCAGATAGAGCTGGGCAATAAATTGATTGTGTCGATTAATTTGAATTTACAGTTAAGGACGATGTGTTTTTATGAAAAGCGGTTTTCTCTCAGTTTTAATTTCCGACACCGACGCGTCCCTCTGTGCATGTGCAGAACGGATCGGGCACTGACGCTATAGCCCATGCGCTTGCCATAGACACACACAAACAACATGGCAGCAACTGGGGGAAAGCTGCAGCTTGTGCCCAAGAAAGGAGCAACTTCCTCTGTGATCTGGAATTGGTTCGGTTTTGCGGCGTCGGACGCAGACCAAACAAGTCCTCGTTGTAAGGTGTGTTTGAAAAGGGTTGCTTCCAAAGGAAGCAGCACGACGAATTTAATCCAACACCTTAAACAGAAGCATGCAGCGGAGCGGAAGAAGTGCTGCTCCCAGCGGAATCGAAACAGCCGCGGCATGAGCGCACCATCCAAAGTAAAGCAAGCAACTGACCCGGACACATTTTCCAACTGCGTGCCTTATGATAAGAATGGGACACGGTGGAAGGCAATCACAGATGCTATCGCGGTGTTCTCAAGCTTAGTTTTTGGCTTCTTTTTGGTTTCTGGTTGCACTTTAACCCCAAAGGGGAAATTTAAGTGAAAACAAAATAAAGGTAAAACTGGTTTTGAACCATTTCTTTGTCACCTGTAGTTTCATTTTTAGTAAGGGGGGGAATTGATTAAAATCAAGATTTTTTTTTAGGCCATATCGCCCAGCTCTAGTAGCAGAGCCTGTGTGTACTGCAGATTGCAGGGAAGGAAAACAAAAACCCTGTGGAAGTGCAAAACGTGTAATGGTTTCCTTTGCCTTCAACCTGACAGGAACCGTTATGATGCTTGGCATCCAGATGAGGACTGACAGCAGAGAGCCACAATCCAGGGATGATCATTAGCTACTGAAGATTTTATTGAGTATCTTACAGTTGAAGAGGGCATATTTATTATAAGATTTCGAAGAAGCCAGAATATTTAATCTGTGACAGCTTTGGCTTTTAGGGCTTCTTTTCTTTTAGGTCTTTGACAAATGGAGTATTGACAGTGACGGGGGGATTACAGGTGCATTACACCTACCTCATCTCAGCAATATTCATTTGAAAGGGCGACTGGCTTTGGAGAAAACAGATAAGGAAAAAAAAATTAGGTGTGTTCCCGGTAACCCGAATTTCCGCTTCGAAATTGCCGACCGTAAAGTTTTTATTATAAATTTCCCTCGATATTTTAGTGTAAGCGGCGTTAGTTTGTCATAATTTTTTGTTTCAACGCATTCAAGTTGTGAAAGAAACGATAAAAAGTAAAAATGTTTCGCCACTATCAGCCCTCCTGCATGAACATGGAAGCGCACTTGAGGGAAACTGAGCCGAGCCGCCATTTTGAATCCTCATTCAAGGCTGTAATGCAAATTGCTTCCTCTTCAGTATACAAGTGCACTTCCATGGCAGGGAAAAACACTACGTTTTGCTGCCTATGTAGTCCCCTATTTATACAAACAGGAGTCATTCAGGATTCAGCCATGTTTTTGCTCGACCCAGTAGGCTAGGCTAGGCCGTCTGCTTTTAATCAAGTAGCCTCGCCTAGGACGTTATTTCTTGATGAGGTGTTTTCACGTCATTACATGAAAATATCATGAAATTACGTGGTTATGTTATTACATGATAAATATATTGTAAAAACGTGATAACTTTGTTAACAATATATTTTCACGTAATTACTTGATTCTAAGCCAATATTTTTTTTTTTGAGTGTGGCAGCAACACGCTTCCGTAGATCATAACTCCAACTCTCGCGATATATTTTTTTTATTCGTTTAAAGATTTAAAACACTTTTATTTTATTATGATGTGTGGTATAAAGGATTCTGTGCCAAAATACTATTTTGTAATATGTTTACTTGTGTTAATTTTTTCGAAAAAAAAAAAAAAAAAAAAAACTTTTTCCTACCTACCGACCTTATTTTAGTATTTCATGTTACCGGAGACACTTTTTTTTTTTTTTGGCCTAATCTGAAGTTTCTACAATTAGTATTAAAACTACATAACATTTCTGAATGCTGTTCTTACCTTTTCGTAGCCAACATCCATGTCTACAAGGTTCAGACTTCCAGTGTCTTGTGCAGATGTATTTATAGTGTGGGGGGGTTTTAACAAGGTTTGAAGATTCTGAAAATAGTTTTTTTTTAAGGTTGTTTACATTTAATTTAAATAAAAACAAATTTAATTACATTCACTTTACTCTCATTGAGGGTGTCCAGAATATAACCGTGTGTCACTTTTGCATGGATGGGCTAATGATTTTTGGCTATTTTTTATTTTTTTTTACCCCAAAACCATTAATTTTATCAGCAAAAATTTGCAACTTATTTGGAAATAAATTCCCCTTCTTGGTGGACTCCCAGGTGAAAATGATTAATATGGTACAAGAGACTTGTTTTTAATCAATTCACATTTGATGATTTCAAAAAAAATCAATGCATCTTTTAATATAAACGAGCTCTACGGTATTATATTTCTGCATTTTAGCTATTCATGTCTTTGAATACTCTAATCCTTTAAAATGAAGTGCAAACCAGAAAAAAAGTTCTATCATATAATTCTCTTAAGCTTTCTTCTGATGTTATCATGGTAGCAGGAGCTCTTGCGTATTAAGCAGGCAACATTCAACATCACTTATCGCTTCCCTTTCGACTGTTGTGTGAACTAACGAGGTTTTATCTGGACAGGATGTTGTGGAATGTAATACAGATACCATACGGTCAATCTGAAGATCGAGATGGTGATTTTGAATTAAAGAACAGGCATGTACAATGGGCATTACATACTGGAAATTTTTTTAAAATCAAAAACTATAAGTTCATCTCAGCCTAAAGTTTGGGCACTGACTCGATACAACTGAAAACGCCGCTCCTCGAGCAAAGAGATAAAAGATGATTTTATTGAGTATCTTACAGTTGAAGAGGGCATATTTATTATAAGATTTCGAAGAAGCCAGAATATTTAATCTGTGACTGCGACAGCTTTGGCTTTTAGGGCTTCTTTTCTTTTAGGTCTTTGACAAATGGAGTATTGACAGTGACGGGGGGATTACAGGTGCATTACACCTACCTCATCTCAGCAATATTCATTTGAAAGGGCAACTGGCTTTGGAGAAAACATAGATAAGGCCAAAAAAAAAAAAAAAAAAAGTGTGTTCCCGGTAACCGGAATTTCCGCGTCGAAATTGCCGACCGTAAAGTTATTACAAATTTCCCTCGATATTTTAGTGTAAGCGGCGTTAGTCTGTCATAATTTTTTGTTTCAAAGCATTCAAGTTGTGAAAGAAACGATAAAAAGTAAAAATGTTTCGCCACTATCAGCCCTCCTGCATGAACATGGAAGCGCACTTGAGGGAAACTGAGCCGAGCCGCCATTTTGAATCCTCATTCAAGGCTGTAATGCAAATTGCTTCCTCTTCAGTATACAAGTGCACTTCCATGGCAGGGAAAAACACTACGTTTTGCTGCCTATGTAGTCCCCTATTTATACAAACAGGAGTCATTCAGGATTCAGCCATGTTTTTGCTCGACCCAGTAGGCTAGGCTAGGCCGTCTGCTTTTAATCAAGTAGCCTCGCCTAGGACGTTATTTCTTGATGAGGTGTTTTCACGTCATTACATGAAAATATCATGAAATTACGTGGTTATGTTATTACATGATAAATATATTGTAAAAACGTGATAACTTTGTTAACAATATATTTTCACGTAATTACTTGATTCTAAGCCAATATTTTTTTTTTTGAGTGTGGCAGCAACACGCTTCCGTAGATCATAACTCCAACTCTCGCGATATATTTTTTTTATTCGTTTAAAGATTTAAAACACTTATTTTATTATGATGTGTGGTATAAAGTATTCTGTGCCAAAATACTATTTTGTAAGATGTTTGTGTTAATTTTTTCGAAAAAAAAAAAATCTTTTTCCTACCTACCGACCTTATTTTAGTATTTCATGTTACCGGAGACACTTTTTTTTTTTTTTTGGCCTAATCTGAAGTTTCTACAATTAGTATTAAAACTACATAACATTTCTGAATGCTGTTCTTACCTTTTCGTAGCCAACATCCATGTCTACAAGGTTCAGACTTCCAGTGTCTTGTGCAGATGTATTTATAGTGTGGGGGGGTTTTAACAAGGTTTGAAGATTCTGAAAATAGTTTTTTTTTAAGGTTGTTTACATTTAATTTAAATAAAAACAAATTTAATTACATTCACTTTACTCTCATTGAGGGTGTCCAGAATATAACCGTGTGTCACTTTTGCATGGATGGGCTAATGATTTTTGGCTATTTTTTATTTTTTTTTTACCCCAAAACCATTAATTTTATCAGCAAAAATTTGCAACTTATTTGGAAATAAATTCCCCTTCTTGGTGGACTCCCAGGTGAAAATGATTAATATGGTACAAGAGACTTGTTTTTAATCAATTCACATTTGATGATTTCAAAAAAAATCAATGCATCTTTTAATATAAACGAGCTCTACGGTATTATATTTCTGCATTTTAGCTATTCATGTCTTTGAATCCTCTAATCCTTTAAAATGAAGTGCAAACCAGAAAAAAAGTTCTATCATATAATTCTCTTAAGCTTTCTTCTGATGTTATCATGGTAGCAGGAGGTCTTGCATATTAAGCAGGCAACATTCAACATCACTTATCGCTTCCCTTTCGACTGTTGTGTGAACTAACGAGGTTTTATCTGGACAGGATGTTGTGGAATGTAATACAGATACCATACGGTCAATCTGAAGATCGAGATGGTGATTTTGAATTAAAGAACAGGCATGTACAATGGGCATTACATACTGGAAATTTTTTTTAAATCAAAAACTATAAGTTCATCTCGGCCTAAAAATATTTGGGCAGACTCTCCCGCGCGGCACATGCCAACAATTCCCCCCGTCCCCCTATGAAATGAGCAATAAGTAGGAGAGTTATACACGGTATCATACTTAAAATTTCATCAGAAATATAGATATGATACTATGATTCTCCCCAACATGCTACATTAGATAAGCTAACCCCATTTATAAAAGATACACACTAATATATGACATGTAATTGATATATATTTTTGGGGGCGCGCGCTCTCTCTCTCTGCCATGCCGATCCTGTAGGCTGCACTGACTCAATACAACTGAAAACGCCGCTCCTCGAGCAAAGAGATAAAAGATGATTTTATTGAGTATCTTACAGTTGAAGAGGGCATATTTATTATAAGATTTCGAAGAAGCCAGAATATTTAATCTGTGACTGCGACAGCTTTGGCTTTTAGGGCTTCTTTTCTTTTAGGTCTTTGACAAATGGAGTATTGACAGTGACGGGGGGATTACAGGTGCATTACACCTACCTCATCTCAGCAATATTCATTTGAAAGGGCAACTGGCTTTGGAGAAAACATAGATAACCTGAAGTTTCTACAATTAGTATTAAAACTACATAACATTTCTGAATGCTGTTCTTACCTTTACGTAGCCAACATCCATGTCTACAAGGTTCAGACTTCAAGTGCGTCACGTTTGCATGGATGTTTTAGTTAAGCCAGTATCTCACTGCGCTTGCGAACATTATTCGCGAGAGAGTTTCAAAAAAGTGTCTTGAAACATTCGCGGGGCTTCTCAATTTCCTCGCATGAGTCGCAAAGCGTCGCTCCTTCGTCGCTGAAATTTTGAACGTGTTCAAAAAATTCGTGCGACAAAATTTCTCTCAAAACAGCCGCAAATGGGTTGCTGGTGTCGCAAAGCCATCACGAACCCTTCTCGAGTTGGTTTCCGTGAGACAGGAAGTGCGAGTGTATCTCACTGGGCTGCGACAGCCTGCGACTAGTTGGAGACGCATAAAATACGTGAATATCAATTCAGTGTGATTCCAAGTGAACAAAATTGTCGCAATTGTTGGGTCTCAAACTTGTCGCAGCCCAGTGAGATACTTAAAAACGTCAAGGTTTATCAGACTGCCACAGTGTGTCGGACAGGCCCAGGACCTTAGAGTGTTAAAATAAATAAAGAACACTCCACACATACAGCATCGAAGTTTTGTCAGCCAGCATGCAACTGAAGTGCTCCATGTTTTGTGTGGTGTAGCGTGTCGAGTTCCTGCAGCTAACGCAGTGACATCGTTCACTCCCATCACTCGGGCATTTTCACACTCAAATAACTAAGATTAATAGAAAACAACCGACTGGGATCTCATCTGGGATTATGAATGTTGCAATATAATAAAGTGCATCTTTGTGGTCCTAAGAGATATGTGAGTGAGAAATGATGCGTTTTCATTAAACGGATGATTGATTTTACGAATGATATTTAAGTCAATTGACTCATGCGTCAGTTTCCTGAGACATTATGGGTGTTGATAATAATAATAATAATAATAATAATAATAATGCGACAGAAACTGAAGTGAACTACATATATTTAAAAAGGGCAGTGCAAAAATTACTAAAATATGTGAATGTGTGGGTGATCATATTACCTTGTTGACTTCACCTTTCCAACCTATCGAGGACAAATCTCCATTTAAAAAAATAAACACAAGCCCCAGAAAAACTTGACTTATCCATGGTCTTTTCAACAGCTAGAACAGAAACGTCCGTGGACAAACCAACGTATGAAGAGGAACGCTGCGTCATTCTGTGTTCTGCTTCTAATTCCGTGTCATTCTGTGTTCTGCTTCCAATTCCGTGGGAAATTCTGATTCCTTCGCTGTTTGTTCCAAGACTTTTCTCGACTCTGTTCAACTGTAAACCGAATTTTGTGTTAAAGTAAAAACTAAAGTGAGTCTTTAAGGAGAGGCTGAAGTGGAGCCTAAATTTTATATATAATGACGAGACCTAGCTGCATCTGTATAACTATCTGAATTGCGCCAGTTTGGTTGGTATAAACCTGTCTTAAGTCCAGCTTAACAAGTCGGCAACTAAGAAAAAAAAAAATACAGATTAAGAAAAAGTGAAGAATACTTATTGAACATTTTTCAAGGAGAAAAAGTGGATAATTATTTTCAGAACCCGGGGGAACCCTAAAACTGTCCATCAGGCAAACTGATTTTTTTTTTTTTTTAATTTATTTTACCAACTTTATTGGACTGTTACAAAATAAACATAAAAAAGAAAGAAATAAACATAAAAACAAACATAATAAAGTAAGTCAGCCCAAAGGGGAGAACGCGAACGGGCGACCCATGCAAGGCATTTCCCCGAAGGTATCTCATATCATCTCTAGCCGCTTTATCCTGTTCTACAGGGTCGCAGGCAAGCTGGAGCCTATCCCAGCTGACTACGGGCGAAAGGCGGGGTACACCCTGGACAAGTCGCCAGGTCATCACAGGGCCGACACATAGACACAGACAACCATTCACACTCACATTCACACCTACGGTCAATTTAGAGTCACCAGTTAACCTAACCTGCATGTCTTTGGACTGTGGGGGAAACCGGAGCACCCGGAGGAAACCCACGTGGACACAGGGAGAACATGCAAACTCCACACAAAGGCCCTCGCCAGCCACGGGGCTCGAACCCGGACCTTCTTGCTGTGAGGCGACAGCGCTAACCACTACACCACCGTGCCGCCCTTTCCCCGAAGGTATAAAAGAGAAAAATCATACAATTAAAATTAGACTAAATTGATCTGTGGCAACCACAGTCACGGTACACAGACCAAGTACATGAAGAGTCTGTATTATAGGTGGAGGTCAGTAATTCAAAGTACAGCTGAAAACAGGGAGGCTACGGAACTTATCTGGGGAAAAACATTGACATACATAGTTCCATGGTTTAACAATCCTATTGAAGAATGAGGCCTGATAAGTTGAAGTTCTGCAGTGTGCAGGTTCTAAAATAATTTTTTTTTTGGCCTGCGTGTGCGCCCGCGTGCTAGCCCGTCCTTCCTGACTTTCACAAAGCTAATGTTTTTAGTTGGTATGCATGTTTAAATATTGTCAGGCTGGATAGAAAACATTTATACACAAATTACTCATACAATTACTTACGAGCATTTATTATTCATGAAAAGCCCGTAAATCCAGAAGAACTTTTGGATCTTACTCCTGCGTGTATGTAAATTTACAAGACGATTAACTAATCTAAACCTCAACTGATCATCTTGGACTCTTGAGTTAAGTTGTGATGAACTGGTGCATTTTTATATATTTCAGACTGCTTTTCTTTCGTTCAAATACACATTTTTTAAATCTGTTGTTTCATGTATACATGATAAACAATTACAAGACAGCAAGTCAACCCCAAATCCATTTTAAAATGAGCAAGGTCAGTTCAATCGACAACTTCTACATTACCCATAATGCTTTGTGCTCAGGGGGGGTTAACCAAAATATAAACAAACTAAAACGACATGGTGTCGCATACTGACCGTAATCTTTTGAATTCAAATCTTCCTAAAACCTTCAAAGAAGTGTCAAAACTAACTAAACCAAGACTTAAAGAAATCTGCAAAGCCTTTTCTGTGGATTTTAAGAAAATCAAATCAGTAAAAAAGCAATTATAAATATCATATTGAACATCTCTACTTCGGGTGACAGTCAGCAGCCTTCTTCGTCCGTCAACACGAGTGTTCCAACAATTACTGACCCGCAGAAGTTAAAAGATTGGCAGAAGAGCTTCGAAAGATCGACACTGATCATAGAAGAATCCACAGTGAAATGGTTTTTGCCGGCTGCTGATTACGATGAGAAAGCCGTCAGAAAATACAAAACGCTCCGTGTACGGGAACACAAGCAAGGAATTCACTCAGTCGAGTAAACACAGCAGAACTGTCAGATTTAAGTTGATTTTGGTTTCCTTCGAGCTCGTATGCTAACAGATTACGACAATCTTTGGGTTGTTAGGGCGACAGGGTCAAATACTACATTCGATCTCTCTGCATAAACACTAAAAGGCGAAGGACATGTCAGCTTCCTTACACTGCATCGTTTGCGCTTCGTTTTGGGATTTGATCCTTCAATAAAGTCGTCCTTTTCAGTTCTTTGACTTGCCCTTGTTTTTCGGTTTTCGCACTTATGACTAAAACAGAGGGGTTGTAGGCTTCATGACTTGGATCATCAGACTTGACTCCACCACTGAAATGTACAGAACACAGTCGCGTGTTGTCTGTCGGTGTAACATTCGGACGGCGAATTCTGTCTAACCACGTTTTTCAACGCTTGGCTTATTTAGGAATTCTATAAAACTTAAAACAGAACTGGTTGCCACAAAACAGAACGGTGAACCAATAAACCCCCCACAGACAGCTCACTGTAAAGACACACAACTGTTATCTATACGGTAAAGCCGTCAGAAAATACAAAACGCTTCGTGTACGGGAACACAAGCAAGGAATTCACTCAGTCGAGTAAACACACTAAACACAGCAGAATGGTCAGATTTCTTTTTTAAGTTGATTTTGGTTTCCTTCGAGCTCGTATGCTACCAGATTACAACAATCAGACATACAAACTGAAATTTACACATCCTTGCCACGGCACGTTCATACTTGTTCCTATTATTCACAACTCCAAACTCAAATCATGAACTGTAATTCACTACCCAACAGAGAACACGTTTTAATAGTTCCAGGGCATTTCTTGGGAACAGACCCAATTTGCCAAGCGGATGTCTTTCATTTCTCCGAACACTCACGGAATGTTTTACGGTAATGACGATTCAATTTCGATTTCTGAGATAGTCCTCCTCCTCCTTTATTCCATTCACTTTGTGCAATGAACCAGTTCCACTGGCAGCAAAACAGCCCCAGAGCATGATGATCCTACCACCACCACCTGGTACAGTGTCCCTCTGTACATCAGTAAAAAAGCAATTATAAATATCATATCGAACGCTTTGAACATCTCTACTTCGGGTGACAGTCAGCAGCCTTCTTTGTCTGTCAACACGAGTGTTCCAACAATTACTGACCCGCAGAAGTTAAAAGATTGGCAGAAGAGCTTCGAAAGATCGACACTGATCATAGAAGAATCCACAGTGAAATGGTTTTTGCCGGCTGCTGATTACGATGAGAAAGCCGTCAGAAAATACAAAACGCTCCGTGTACGGGAACACAAGCAAGGAATTCACTCAGTCGAGTAAACACAGCAGAACTGTCAGATTTAAGTTGATTTTGGTTTCCTTCGAGCTCGTATGCTAACAGATTACGACAATCTTTGGGTTGTTAGGGCGACAGGGTCAAATACTACATTCGATCTCTCTGCATAAACACAAAGGCGAAGGACATGTCAGCTTCCTTAAGGCCAATTTATGCTGACAACCCAGTCCTCGCAGACGGTGTCGCAGACAGTGTCTGCGTAGCCCCCCCCACCTTCGCAGACGCTCTGCGCACACCTCCCAAAAATTGTGACCACCGCAGAAGCCTCGCAGACAGCGCCGCAGACAAGAGGGCTCTGATTGGTCCACTCTACATCCGCTGTACACGCACTTCCGCTTCCCTACTTTCCCAGTTTGGTTTGTTTTCACGACCGGCATTTTTAAAAACACGAGCGAAGATGGAGCAGCATGAAGAGCGGTTGATTGAGGAAGTACATACATCTATACGACTCCAGTTCTAGTCATTATAAAAATAAAAAAAAAAGTTCTAGTCATTATAAGTAACCGGAGGATAAACACTCCACTAACCACACCCACCAACTACTCCTAGTGACTTCGCGCCCCCTTGCGTTGTGCCGGTGAATAACATCGCGCACGCCTATTACTCCCCGCTCAACGATAAATTACAACTGTCTGCGAAAAGCTATCTGCGAAAGCCTTGTCGCAAGAGCATGCAGAGGCCTTTACACTGCATCGTTTGCGCTTCGTTTTGGGATTTGAGCCTTCAATAAAGTCGTCCTTTTCAGTTCTTTGACTTGCCCTTGTTTTTCGGTTTTCGCACTTATGACTAAAACAGAGGGGTTGTAGGCTTCATGACTTGGATCATCAGACTTGACTCCACCACTGAAATGTACAGAACACAGTCGCGTGTTGTCTGTCGGTGTAACATTCGGACGGCGAATTCTGTCTAACCACGTTTTTCAACGCTTGGCTTATTTAGGAATTCTATAAAACTTAAAACAGAACTGGTTGCCACAAAACAGAACGGTGAACCAATAAACCCCCCACAGACAGCTCACTGTAAAGACACACAACTGTTATCTATACGATATGATCTCAGGCCAAGTTTACATTAGACCGTATCTGTCTCGTTTTCTTCGCGGATGCACTGTCCGTTTACATTAAAACGCCGGGAAACGGGAATCCGCCAGGGTCCACGTATTCAATCCAGATCGTGTCGGCTCCGGTGCTGTGTAAACATTGAGAATATGCGGATACGCTGTGCTGAGCTCTAGCTGGCGTCATCATTGGACGACGTCACTGTGACATCCACCTTCCTGATTCGCTGGCGTTGGTCATGTGACGCGACTGCTGAAAAACGGCACGGACTTCCGCCTTGTATCACCTTTCATTAAAGAGTATAAAAGTATGAAAATACTGCAAATACTGATGCAAATACTGCCCATTGTGTAGTTATGATGGTCTTTAGGCTTGCCATCCTTCCACTTGCAAGTGGTAAGTGACTTGCGCACAGCGGCTCAGTCCCGAATCACTGCTCGTGCACTACACTCGCGCGCTCTGTGAGCTGCGCAGGGCCGGAGTGCGCACCCTCCAGAGGGCACTCGCTGTTCAGGGCGGAGTGATTTGGAGCGCAGCCGCTGAGGAGGAAGCGATGAGCCGCACTGACACATTTCAACTTACGTGCTGGATTAGTCATGTGATTAGCGTATCCGTGTACTGGCGTTGCTGTGTGCACGCTAATCGTGTATTGGCATTGCTGTGTGCACACTAATCGTTTTTAAAAACATTAATCTGATGATCCGCTGATACGGTCTAATGTAAACCCCACCTCAGACATACAAACTGAAATTTACACATCCTTGCCACGGCACGTTCATACTTGCTCCTATTATTCACGACTCCAAACTCAAATCATGAACTGTAATTCACTACCCAACGGAGAACACGTTTTAATAGTTCCAGGGCATTTCTTGGGAACAGACCCAATTTGCCAAGCGGATGTCTTTCATTTCTCCGAACACTCACGGAATGTTTTACGGTAATGACGATTCAATTTCGATTTCTGACTTCTCAACAAAACACAGTGTACGTTTTGAAATCTTCCAAAGCAGAAATCTGATGAGCAGGAGTGCACTGAGGGAGTCATCTCTACTAGATCTACTCGTGACCTCAGCGTGCGAGTGGGTGATTAAAACATGTCCCGTGCCTCCAAAACGATCGTTTCTGATATCGGCAACAGGATCGGTCATTCAATATACCGTACAAAAACGTGCATCAATTTACTCCCTTTTACTGGCGCAATGCCAACGCCTGTTTATTAGTTCCGGATAAGAAGGTGATACCAGGAGGGGCAGTGGCCACCCGCAACAGGGGTTCCCCCTCCTCCAACCCTCACACAGGAGGTTCCTACACACAAGAGTGTGTGCGTGTGCGCGTTTGAGAAAAAGGTAGGGTTGGGGAAGGTTTCATACTTGATGTGGTGGGAGAATTTTTTTATTTTTTACCCCAAGACTCAAGTTAAAAGAACAGATGTGTGTAGCTTAAACAGAAATAGAGATTTTAGTCACGCTGTGTGGTTTAAGTATGCACGGAAATACAGTGGTGCTTTTAAAGTTTCTAATCAGAGGAAAATAAACTAAATAAATAAATAAAAATCAATGAGCAGGTTAAGACTAAATATGCTCTGAGGACCAAAAACCCATGAGATATATATAACAGACATGGAGTTCATTATGAACAGGAGTTTAAAAACAAACAAACAAACAAAACAAACAAACCCTTTTAAAGAATTAAAATCCAGCCTCAGTGGAGAGAGAGCAGGAAGCCAGCGTGTAAACAACGAGCACGTGCTTGTGACCAATTTCAATAATAATAATAATAATAATGACAACACCTCATGACCACGAGTGCCAAGCTTTTGCCCGATCACAGTGCGTCTTAATCAGCCTGGTGCGGTGGTGTAATTATCTCTGTATGAATTAAACAATGGTGCAGTCTAAGCTGAGGAAGTTTTTGGGCGAGCTTCTTCAAGCATTGAAGATGATTTAATGGCTGAAACAGCCACGGGGGAGGCACACTCAGAGCCCCTGCCGTCCCCGAGCACATCAGACCGTGTCAGGAATACAGGCTACATCCACACGACAACGAGATTTTTTTTTTTTAGCGGGTAAAAAAAAAATATATATATATCGCGTCCACATGGGCAACGGATCAGTAAAATATCAGGTACATACAGTATGGCAACGCAACGCTTGCTGAAAACGATGCAATACACATGCCACACCTCTACGTGCGCTGTAAGACGGTCCCATCGGAGACACCAGAACAATAGAAGAAGTAGGACGCATGCGCATAAACCCCTTCTTCTACCCGGCGTGAAGCACTCACAGGAACAAACACACAACAACAAGAAGATGGCTGCGACTACGCAAGGAAATTGTGCCTTCTGTGTGTACAAATTAGTTTTATTAGTGTGCATAGTTTTATATAACTTAATTTTCTTATAGTGTGTGAACATTTTGAAAAGCATTTTTATATAATTTATATAACTTTATATTGTGTGTGAGCATTTTGAAAAGCAGTCTTATCCAATAAAAAAAAGAAATTCAAGAAATGGTTCAGTTACTTGTTTATTTAAAAGAAAAGCTGTTGTTACGAATGATGCGCGCGAGAGTGCTGCTTGTTCTAATCATGTGGTTGTGACGTCATCGTAAACAAATCCGTTCTACTCGTCCAGATGACTTCGCAACGGCGCCGTTGCCAGATTTTTCCACTCTGGAACCCGTTCTCAAAAAATATCCCAAAACGCCGGTGCCGTGTGGACGCCAGGCCGAAACGATAAAAAATTTTATCAGATTCACCTGAATCCGTTGCCGTGTGGACAGGGCCACAGACTCTCAGGTCTCGACACCCCACAGAGGACTTTTAGGACTGCTAGTAAACACGCATCCAAAGCGCCACGGGTTTCTGTGCTAGAAACATTCAAGTAACACCACTAGAAACCTTGAATCTTCTAGCTTTCAAATAAATAAATCTTTAAAACAAATTCTCTTTAGCACTTTGTAAAGAGAATAAAAACAAATCTTACGAATTTCAGTACTTCAGCCAGCTGCAGCCTCTTAACGACACACCCATCAGCTATTCACATGTTAAGCGCATGGAACATCAGTGTCGTCATTCGCTCATTGTGTAGCAAGGGGAGGTGAGAGCACGCCCCATTTCACCGGTATAAACAAGTGCACATGTTCACTTGTTTCCATACCAACTGAGAAACTCTGAGGCCCCACAGGCTCCTCTGAAGAAAGTTGGCAAGGCTCACAAGCCAGTTTGCGGGATTGAGCCGAACACAAATGGGAACAGGGCCTAGCAGATAGAGCTGGGCAATAAATCGATTGTGTCGATTAATTTGAATTTACAGTTAAGGACGATGTGTTTTTATGAAAAGCGGTTTTCTCTCAGTTTTAATTTCCGACACCGACGCGTCCCTCTGCGCATGTGCAGAACGGATCGGGCACTGACGCTATAGCCCGCGCGCTTGCCATAGACACACACAAACAACATGGCAGCGACTGGGGGAAAGCTGCAGCTTGTGCCCAAGAAAGGAGCAACTTCCTCTGTGATCTGGAATTGGTTCGGTTTTGCGGCGTCGGACGCAGACCAAACAAGTCCTCGTTGTAAGGTGTGTTTGAAAAGGGTTGCTTCCAAAGGAAGCAGCACGACGAATTTAATCCAACACCTTAAACAGAAGCATGCAGCGGAGCGGAAGAAGTGCTGCTCCCAGCGGAATCGAAACAGCCGCGGCATGAGCGCACCATCCAAAGTAAAGCAAGCAACCGTCCCGGACACATTTTCCAACTGCGTGCCTTATGATAAGAATGGGACACGGTGGAAGGCAATTACAGATGCTATCGCGGTGTTCTCATCTACAAGCTTAGTTTTTGGCTTCTTTTTGGTTTCTAGTTGCACTTTAGAATAGAATGCCTTTATTGTCACTATACACATGTACAATGAGATTAAAGTATCTCCAATAACAGTGCAAACAGTGTAGAGAGAGAGAGAGAGAGAGAGAGAGAGAGAGAGAGAGAGAGAGAGAGAGAGGGAGGAAGGGGGGAGGAAAAAAAGGGGGGGTGTAAGGTGCACAGTCTGAGGTGTATGTGTTGTGTTACACATTATGGAGTGAGGTATTGCACATATAAAAAGTACTGCACAGAGACAGTCACATTATAAATTACTGCACAAGAGAGTGACATTATAAGATAAAATATTACACATTATGAAGTATTGCAAGGGAAGGTAAGGTGCACAGACTTGAGGTGAATGTGTTGCGTTTCACATTATGGAGTGAGGTATTGCACATATAAAAGTATTGCATAGAGAGTCACCTTATAAAAGCACTGCACATTATAAATTAGTAAAATAAATAGACTATAAAATCAGAGCATATCCGAGTTCAGGGCGGTTATGGCTTTTGGAAAGAAGCTGTTTTTTTTAATCGATTTGTCTTTGTCCTGATGCACCTGTCGCGCCTCCCTGAGGGCAACAGGTCGAACAGATCAAAGCCAGGGTGGGAGCTGTCCTTGATAATATTCTTAGCTCTGCTAAGGCAGCGGGAGGTGTAAATGTCCATCAGGGAGGGGAGAGGGCAGCCAATGATCTTCTGTGCTGCCTTAACTACCCTCTGGAGCCTCTCCCTGTCTACAGCAGTGCAGCCGCCGTACCATACTGTAATACAGTACGTCAGCAGGCTCTCGATGGATGAGCGGTAGAAGGTCAGCAGCAGGTTGGAGTTTAGGTTGTACTTCCTGAGGACTCTCAGGAAGTGTAGCCGCTGCTGAGCCTTCTTAATGACTGCTGTAACGTTTGCTGACCAGATGTCGGTTAACTTTAACCCCAAAGGGGAAATTTAAGTGAAAACAAAATAAAAGGCAAAACTTGTTTTGAACCATTTCTTTGTCATCTGTAGTTTCATTTTTAGTAAGGGGGGGGGGGGGGGGGGGGGGGGGATCGATTAAAATCAAGATTTTTTTTTAGGCCATATCGCCCAGCTCTAGTAGCAGAGCCTGTGTGTACTGCAGATTGCAGGGAAGGAAAACAAAAACCCTGTGGAAGTGCAAAACGTGTAATGGTTTCCTTTGCCTTCAACCTGACAGGAACCGTAATGATGCTTGGCATCCAGATGAGGACTGACAGCAGAGAGCCACAATCCAGGGATGATCATTAGCTACTGAAGATTTTATTGAGTATCTTACAGTTGAAGAGGGCATATTTATTATAAGATTTCGAAGAAGCCAGAATATTTAATCTGTGACTGCGACAGCTTTGGCTTTTAGGGCTTCTTTTCTTTTAGGTCTTTGACAAATGGACTATTGACAGTGACGGGGGGATTACAGGTGCATTACACCTACCTCATCTCAGCAATATTCATTTGAAAGGGCAACTGGCTTTGGAGAAAACATAGATAATCTGAAGTTTCTACAATTAGTATTAAAACTACATAACATTTCTGAATGCTGTTCTTACCTTTACGTAGCCAACATCCATGTCTACAAGGTTCAGACTTCCAGTGTCTTGTGCAGATATATTTATAGTGTGTGGGGTTTTTTTTTTTGAGCAATTCCAGCGTTATGGACGTGACACTTGAACTCAAAATGGCAACAAATGACCCAGTGCATGTTTTATTGTCTCCCAGTATTTAAACAGGTGTTGCATATTTTAAGGCTGTACCATACTGGAGAAGTGATAGAACAAGAACAATTCCCATAGTACATCTAGGGCATGCCAGAAAACGCCAATAAAAGATGCGTTATGGACGTGACAGAAAAAGTATCACTTTTCTTGGGTGACTGTACATTTTTATCAAACTCTGTGAAATTGTAAACCTAATGTCGAAATGGAGATATCCGTTTGATAAAGGGGTCCAAGGTGAATATTAAAAAAATCTTTGTTTAAAATATTTTGTATTTCATGCAGAGTTTCGGAAGGAAAAGTCAGCGTTATGGATGTGACGAAATTCCGTTATGGATGTGACGCGTCTGAAATAGACATGGCATACGTTTAGAAAATCAGCAATTTAACCACCATAACCCTTTGAAAAACTCTCTAAATATCAGCTAAAACTATCAAAGTTCTTAAATAATATTTAGGATGGCTATTGTTTTGCTGTTTTGTGGATTTTAGCATACATTTCTGTGGCTTGTGGCAATAATATAGAATTGTACATGATCAAAGTTGATTGTAGCTTGGGGTTTACATTATAAGAAAGAAAGACTGACATATTAAGGCGAAGGGAACAATTCTTGTGACAAATTGGTTCAACTTATTCACATCTGTAAAATACAGGCCTAGGTGATATCTCCCGGAGTGGTTTTGATGTATTACATGTTGCTTTATTTTTGCATGGTGAGGTTGACATTTACATGGAATTGCCCTTTTACAAGGTTTGAAGATTCTGAAAATAGTTTTTTCTCAGGTTGTGTTTACATTTAATTTCAATAAAAAAATTTCATTACATTCACTTTACTCTCGTATTATTATTACTGAGGGTGTCCAGAATATAACCATGTGTGTCACTTTTGCATGGATGTTTTTAGTTAAGCCAGTATCTCACTGGGCTTGCGAACGTTATTCGGGATTATGAAATGTTGTAATATCAGGCTTTCGTCTAAAACGGGGGAACAGGGGCGCTGCGCCCTCTTACTCTCGGCGTGCGCCCCCTTACCGACTCCGTGAAAACATCCCAGCAACACTACGTGACAATGTGTCTGATCATCAAATACGTTATAATTGCTCCAAAAATATTCCAATCATAGTAGATACACCGCCAGACGGTGCAAAAACAATCCGAATTGGCGTTTTCCAGACTGAGGCGACATGTTGTTTACTTGTCGCGGCTGCTCTCGCGAGATTTGACATGGGTTACATATGCCGCTTTTCCACTACAAACGCGGCTGAGCCATGCCGTGCCGAGTCGAGCTGAGTGGGGCTGTTGGAGTTGCATTTCGACTACAACCGCGCTGAACTGTGCTGGCTGGAAGTGGGTGGACACATTGGGTGGAGTTAGCGAAAGTGGGTGGACGTCACGTGATGTCGTTAAGCAGCGCAAACAGTAACATCAGTGACAGTGGCGGAACAAGTCAGAGCCGGGCCGGGGGCGGGGCAAATGACCGGGCCCTTTATTAAAGCTTATCATAACATCATTTTAGGCTACAAAATGTCCGCAACTGCGGTGTTTACCAATTTCAACACTACCGGGTGCAACTATGTTATTTAGTACATCAAATCCTTCAAACGAACATGTAACTCAGAAACAAAAAACATTAGGATACTGTACATGGCTCATAATAAAACATCAATAGCCTATACTGCGCACATTATTTGAAGGGCATACGAATGAGCCCTCAGAGTGGTGACAGGAAGAGTCAGAAATAAAAGGAGGGCGGTGCAAACCTCACTGAATGCCAGGGTTCCCGCGAGGTCTTAAAAAGTCTTAAAAGCATTGAATTCGAGAATTTGGAAATAATACCTTGAAAAGCCTTGAAAAAGCATTGAATTTTAATGTGTAGGTCTTAAATTTGTGCACCGATGATAATTTGTATTTTAGCATTGTTCATTACTTAAATACCCCAGCAGGCGTTATTTTTTCGTCATTGTTTTAGTAAATGAGGCACGAGTGGCCAAGTAGCCAATAGTGGTGGAACTGGAGTTGTGGGCGGAACAATTACGCGCGCACACCGACTGAGGTAGCTGCTAATAGTTTACAGCTGGCGATTAATGGAAATTCGGAAAGTCAGGGAGGTGGAAGCAGGCTAAACGATAACTCGACGGTGTAAAAATGGGCAAATGTAAGTTTAACCAGTTATGGCTACATCATAGTTCATTTCGAGAATGGGTTAAACCAGTGGATGGTGACATATTCGCAGCTTTTTGTTCAGTTTGCAAAAGGACGTTTAAATTGGGCACAATGGGCGTTAAGGCGCTGGATTCTCACGCGCAGTCTTCAAAACACATGGCTCTTCTCAATGATAAACGGCAAACGCCGTCTGTTTCATCTGTGTTTCGGCCAGCTGTTGACGTTAGCCAGCTGGTACCTAGCCAACTACCTAGCACGGCTAAGGATGGCCAGTCTGTTGCCGCTACAGTAGTCCCTAGTACTAGAGTTGATTTGCGGACAACACTCGGTTCAACACCTACGATGAAGGCTGAGGTGTTGTGGACGCTACACACAGTAGCCCAACACCAGTCCTACAATGGCAACGAAGGTGTCTCCGAGCTATTTAAATTAATGTTCCCGGATTCAGACATTGCCCAGAGCTTCAGGTGTGGTGCTGACAAGACGGCCTACATCGCCAAGTATGGGCTGGCCATTCACATCAAGGACGAGCTGGTGTCGAAAATCAACCAATCGCCGTTCGTATTGATGTTCGACGAGAGCATGAATGTAACCACGAAAACAAAACAGCTGGACGTCCATGTGCGGTTTTGGTCAGAAGGACAGGTTAGGTCCAGATATTTTGGCTCCCAGTTCATGGGTCATTCCACCGCCAAAGACCTTCTGTCACACTTAAAAGTAAGCACAAACTATTATTATTATTATTATTATTATTATTATTATGATGATGATGATTATTGTTATTATTATAAAGTTATCACACAAAAGGACATCCTCCATTGACCCCGAAAATAAATAACAGTCTCTTAATTAAGCATCGTCTGCTGAACATTACATGATTTTGTATTGTGGTGGTGTTCGGTGAGTACTCTGTACATCATCCTTTGCGCATTTTCACATTTTTCTAAGAAACGAGTACACACAACTTGAGATGTTTGTTTCCGGTGAATTATGGTGAACTGCGATAAAGGTCTTAAATTTGTGGATTACTGGTCTTAAAAAGCCTTGAAAAAGCCTTGAATTTGACTTGAAGAAACTTGTAGGAACCCTGGAATGCACTGTGTTTACCAATTTCAACACTACGGGGTGCAACTATGTTATTTTGTACATTAAGTCCTTCAAACAAACATGTAACTCAGAAACAAAAAAACATTAGGCGACATACTGTACATGGCTCATAATAAAACATCAATAGCCTACTGCGCGCATTATTTGAAGGGCATACGACGAGCCTTGCGCTCCGCGAACTCGTCCACGATGCTCTGTATGTCACTGATTCAGTGAGCTTTTCAGCGGTAGTCTCACGACCCGAATAGTAAACAATAAACATGGAGGACATGGAGTCGTTAGTGTTGCTGGTCTTGGTGCTGTGGCTTGTTGTCACCGACAACGCCAACAGATACTGGCAAGAGCGTATAGATGAGGCGAGGCGCATAAGGCTTCAGAAATTCTCGTAATTCATAATTATTCTCCTTCCGGGTTTGCGGTGTTTACAGATCCCAGCGTGCTCGCGGGGCGTGTGTGGGCATGTGAGGACACGCCTCCTCACCAATCAGTGCACAGGGGAGTGTCTGCTCACGCCCCCAACCTCACTCGGCACGGCTTGGCTCGCTTCAGCCCCACTCCAAAACGGTGCGAGTTTTAGGGGCTAAGCAGGGCTGAAACGAGCTGAGTCGTGCTGGTTTTTGGTAGTCGAAACGCGAGCCGTGTCGGGCTGAAGTGAGCTGAAGCGAGCTGAAGTGAGCTGAAAAAGGGTAGTGGAAAAGGGCCAATACAAGGTCAGCTGACTTGTAGAGCGAGATTTCTCGAGACTGAATGACCTTTCAGCCACCGGCGCGGGAGCTTTTGACAGAAGTAGTTTGCGAGTTGTTTTTGTTGACACTTGGGCATTTAAAGATGTCATCCCGCGGCACGAAGCGGAAGAAAGCTGAAGACTGTCCGGGGCAGAAGAAGATTACTTCTTTCTTTTTCAATGTTGACAGACAATTTGTTACAATTTCCCTCTCAGATAGCCTCAATGTCCCATTGGAGCATTTTTCAAAGGCTTTGCACGGCGGGGGGGGGGGGGGGGGGGGGGGGACAACCGGCACCATCCCCTCTCGCTCCCTCGCCATGGTGAGCGCCCTCATACTAAATTTTTCTAGAAAAAACCCTGGTAATATAATAATGTGCATCTTTGCGGTCCTAAAAGAGATATGCGTGTGAGAAATGATGCGTTTTCATTAAACGGATGATTAATTTTACGAATGATATTTAAGTCAATTGACTCATGCGTCAGTTTCCTGAGACATTATGGGTGTTGATAATAATAATAATAATAATAATGCGACAGAAACTGAAGTCAACTACATATATTTAAAAAGGGCAGTGCAAAAATTACTAAGAGATGTGAATGTGTGGGTGATCATATTACACCTTGTTGACTTCACCTTTCCAACCTATCGAGGACAAATCTCCGTTAAAAAAATAAACACAAGCCCCAGAAAAACTTGACTTATCCATGGTCTTTTCAACAGCTAGAACAGAAACGTCCGTGGACAAACCAACGTATGAAGAGGAACGCTGCGTCATTCTGTGTTCTGCTTCTAATTCCGTGTCATTCTGTGTTCTGCTTCCAATTCCGTGGGAAGTTCTGATTCCTTCACTGTTTGTTCCAAGACTTTTCTCGACTCTGTTCAACTGTAAACCGAATTTTGTGTTAAAATAAAGACTAAAGTGAATCTTAATTCCTCTTTTGAATAATTCCATGCTAAAATAACATGAAGTAAGCTCAAACTAGAGGTTTATTTTAGCTTGATGATGCTCAGGCTGCCCAAAATCAAGTCTCTCTTATTCGAGGCTGAAGTGGAGCCTAAATTTAATCTGTAATTGAAAGGCCTGGAACGCTGCCACTTGTACGACTGTCATGATAGTTACTGTTGCTATGGGTGTATAACGAAATAATCCATCCCTGTCAAAACATTACAAAAAAGAAAATGGGATCACAGAGAGGCGGGGGAGGACCTGCACACAACCTGAGAGCTGCCCACCAAACAGGTCTGTGCGTCACATTTTCCCATGTTGTCATATTCAACTTTCCAAAAACAAAATGCACATGATTTCACTGCCATTGTGACATTTACAGTCCGGGGAAAAATACCTGCCCTGTGTCTGAAATCGTTCACTCGTTCACTACTCCCTATATAGGGAATTACTAGCCTGGGAAATCCCATGCTGCTTTGCACAATCGTTCCGATCTGAAAAGACAGCATGGAAACTATGGTCTAAAGGCTCGCCCGAGTTAGGGAGCCAATCAGAGAGTGGAGAGGGGTGGAAAGACGGTGACGCGTACTACTCGACAAACGGAAGCTTGTAGTTTATTTGGGACTGTTTACAGATCACATTTAACATGGCGGTGAGCGATACGAACCAAACTTTCGATCAAGCTTTAGACACTGTTCTGAATAGTTTAGAGCGAAAGTTTGTTTCAAAAAAAGAACAGCGTTTGGCGTTTCAGTCTTTCTTCGCCTGTTCGTCGCTCTAACTACGTCACCGGGTACAACTGCCATGATTGGCCATGGGCTACGTATACGCCAAATGATAGACATTCACAATGTCCAATAAACGGCCGTTGACAATCGTAAACCACACCTCCCCTACGAGAAATTCAATAGGCGGATTCCAGACCATATTTCACTTGTGATATACAGACTAGGGAATTACTATATAGAGGACTATATAGCAAGCTCATTGTTAAAATGGAAAAAAAAAAAAAAAAAAGCTTTCGGACACTACTCCATCACGCCGGTATTTACGTCATTACTGTCGCACAATTAAAACGTGCCAGATCAGTCGGCTGGTGGGTTTTCAAAATAATAAATACATGCATGTATTTTTGTGATAAATCCATATTATACAAAGCGCATTTACCACATTAATCAATGCAAAGTACTTGCATCTTTCAGTTCTTTTAAATCAAGGCTGAATACTTTCTTCTTTGCCGCTACTGATTTATTAAATCAAATTTGAGACTTTTAATTTGATTTCTTTCAGTGCGACCGCAGTGCATGATGGGATATATCGCTTTGGTTAGTGACCATTGGTTGTACACTACTTTTCATGATGCATTGTGGGATATTTTGAGTGCACTATATAGGGTGTAAAAATAATCCTCACTAAGGTTTCGGACAGCACTACAAAATGGCGTCCTTACTATATAGTGAGTAGGGAGCGATTTCGGACACAGGGTAAGATTTGAAGAGGTACTGTACACTTAAATGTCGAGTTTTAAATTAAATATTACTGTACTGTGATAAAATAGTGTTGGTGTTAGTACTGAGAAAATGACCATTTTTATAAAAATAAAAACACACACACACGCCATTTTATGGGTTGAAAATGGCACAAAACGCCATCTACTGCTTTAAAGGGCATATTCTGGACCAATTTTTTTTTTTTAAATATGAAAGTACGTCCCTTTACACACTCATCCAGAAGGGTAATTTTGCACAAGGCCATCTGTCAACAGCAGAAAAAATAAAATAACAAAATGTGTCTGGAAAAATCCCAAGGGAGTCTGGAGCCAGATTTGTGACGTCACCTGCGGAAGCGCCAGCAGGCTGCGCGAGCTTTGCACGGTTTCAGTGCACAGCCTGTGTAGACCAAGCGCTCCCATTTCTCTCTCATTGTCCGGTCTTTTGGGAAACGATGAGTACTAATCCCATCAAGATTGGTGTTGCTACACCCTCCTACGATACATCTGTTAACCATTTTAATAATTACGCGATAACGTTGAAGAAATTTGCAGAAAACCACCAGGTCGTTTTCTCATAAACAAACCAGCGCTGACGTAGGATTCAGAGGGAGGCGTCCCGCACGCGACGTCACGAAAATCAATGTTTGCCGGGAAATCCAAATGCCAAGTTTTTTCAGAGGTGGACCAATTCGCCTCAATTGGCTCGATTTCAACTGGATTTTTCTGGTATTGCACAAGGTCTCATCTCATCTCATTATCTCTAGCCGCTTTATCCTGTTCTACAGGGTCGCAGGCAAGCTGGAGCCTATCCCAGCTGACTACGGGCGAAAGGCGGGGTACACCCTGGACAAGTCGCCAGGTCATCACAGGGCTGACACATAGGCTACATTTACACTAGACCGTATCGGTCTCGTTTTCTTCGCGGATGCACTGTCCGTTTACATTAAACCCCCTGGAAAAGCCAGGAAACAGGAATCCGCCAGGGTCCACGTATTCAATCCAGATCGTGTCAGCTCCGGTGCTGTGTAAACATTGAGAATACGCGGATACGCTGTGCTGAGCTCTAGCTGGCGTCTCATTGGACAACGTCACTGTGACATCCACCTTCCTGATTCGCTGGCGTTGGTCATGTGAGGCAACTGCTGAAAAACGGCGTGGACTTCCGCCTTGTATCACCTTTCATTAAAGAGTATAAAAGTATGAAAATACTGCAAATCACACACGGACTGGCCATTGGGAGTAGCAGGAGTTTTCCCCGGTGGTTCAGTGTGGGCCGGCGAAGAAAAAAAAAAACAGTTGCGCGCTGGCCTTTAATATGATAAGCAATGTTAACAGTTTCTTTAAGAAACTGTTAACATTGCTTATCATATTAAAGGCCAGCGCGCAACTGTTTTTTTTTTTTTTTTTCTCCGCCGGCCCACACTGAACCACCGGCCCACCGGGAAAACTCCCGCTGGCCAGTCCGTGTGTGCTGCAAATACTGATGCAAATACTGCCCATTGTGTAGTTATGATTGTCTTTAGGCTTGCCATCCTTCTACTTGCAAGTAGTAAGTGATATGCGCTGGGATCACACACACAGCAGCTCAGTCCCGAATTGTGGCTTGTTCACTTCACTCGCGCGCTCTGTGAGCTGCGCAGGGCCGGAGTGCGCACCCTCCAGAGGGCACTCGCTGTTCAGGGCGGAGTGATTTGGAGTGCAGGATGCCTGCGGAGCCGAGCGTATCCGTGTATTAGGCTTGCCATCCTTCTACTTGCAAGTGGTGAGCCTTGCGCATGCCCTAAATGCACTGGGATCATGTTACGCGCCGTCTGAAATGCACTGGGATCATGTTACGCGCCGTCTAAAGTCATGTGATTAGCGTATCCGCGTATTGGCGTTGCTGTGTGCACGGCTAACGGTTTTAGTGTAAACACGAATCGTTTTAAGAACGTTAATCTGATGATCCGCTGATTCGACGTAATGTAAACGTAGCCATAGACACAGACAACCATTCACACTCACATTCACACCTACGGTCAATTTAGAGTCGCCAGTTAACCTAACCTGCATGTCTTTGGACTGTGGGGGGAAACCGGAGCACCCAGAGGAAACCCACGCGGACACGGGGAGAACATGCAAACTCCGCACAGAAATGCCCTCGCCGGCCACGGGGCTCGAACCCGGACCTTCTTGCTGTCAGGCGACAGCGCTAACCACTACACCACCGTGCCGCCCGGTATTGCGCAAGGTGAAAAAAAAAAATAAAAATTGCAGAGAATGCAGAATGTTACAGATATTTGACCAAAGCTTAATATATGCACTTTAAATCAGGCTGAACCTTGCAAGGCTGACATTACATTTTTTAAAATTATTTTTAAATTAATAAAAAAAAAAAGGGGGAGGGGATCTCACGCACACAATGTAAACGCCCTCTAATCAGATGTGCGTGGCCTCTCCCAACTCCTTGAGTGGGAGTCTGTGAAACTGCACTCATTTACTAATAGATGCTGATTGAGACTCACTAAGCAACTCCTGTTTCACAACATCTCCCCCCCACCCCGGCCCACATTTTAACATTTTTCAGAATTATGCAGCGGGTTGAGTTAGGCTCTGAACTGAGGGAGAAGTTATACTTGAATAGTTTATAACAGTTTGCCTTGATTGCTTCTGCAAACAAATATGATTTTGTCATGATCTAAACAGGGTCATTTCCTAAAATGGTCATAAGTGTTAAGATAGTGCATAAGTATCACTGTAGTCTCTCTCTCTCTCTCTCTCTTATATGCGAGAGTTTTTCCAGTGCAAACTATCAGCATTTCAGACTCATGACGTCATTAATTACTAGTACGAGTGCCGTGTTATTCCTTTGCCTGACAGGCTGTTTGATTAGGCAGTGTATTTAGGACCAGTTAAGTTCAAATATACATCCTACTCATTTAGAGACTTGATTTGCTTTTGGAACGTGCACCAGGGCATTAATGGGCTCGTTCAGAAAATCATTGTTCTATAGTGTCTCCTAACCATTTTGTCAATAGTATCAATTGCGGATTGAGGTGGGGTTTACATTAGACCGTATCAGCGGATCATCAGATTAACGTTTTTAAAACGATTAGTGTGCACACAGCAACGCCAATACACGGATACGCTCGGCTCCGCAGGCATCCTGCGCTCCAAATCACTCCGCCCTGAACAGCGAGTGCCCTCTGGAGGGTGCGCACTCCGGCCCTGCGCAGCTCACAGAGCGCGCGAGTGAAGCGCACGAGCAGTGATTCGGGACTGAGCCGCTGTGTGTGTGATCCCAGCGCATATCACTTACCACTTGCAAGTGGAAGGATGGCAAGCCTAAAGACAATCATAACTACACAATGGGCAGTATTTGCATCAGTATTTGCAGTATTTTCATACTTTTATACTCTTTAATGAAAGGTGATACAAGGCGGAAGTCCGCGCCGTTTTTCAGCAGTCGCGTCACATGACCAACGCCAGCGAATCAGGAAGGTGGATGTCACAGTGACGTTGTCCAATGACGACGCCAGCTAGAGCTCAGCACAGCGTATCCGCGTATTCTCAATGTTTACACAGCACCGGACCAGACACGATCTGGATTGAATACGTGGACCCTGGCGGATTCCCATTTCTCGGCGTTTCCAGGCGGTTTAATGTAAACAGACAGTGCATCCGCGAAGAAAACGAGACAGATACGGTCTAATGTAAACTTGGCCTAAGAGGGGTGAAGACTGCTGCGATGACGACTCTGGGACAAAACAGCTGCCGTAGTGCAGACAACTAGCGATAACATACCCTGTCCACACTAGGGATTTTGTACCGATACGATACCAGGGTATATACACCAATCTTTGAGTCAATTTACTACCATTTAATACCTTTTTTTTTACTACCTTCAGATTTTTTTTTTACAACCACCACGACATCGAATTGCACCAAGTATCAATCAGAAAGATTTTGTGACATGCACATAGATTGTCATCCAACACTTACTTACATCATTACCATTATCCAGGAGACTCGGTTGCATATTTCGCAACAGGGCATTAGTTACAGTAAGAATGTGAGGTGGGGTGGTTTGCTTCATTTAAGTGATGGAATGGTACTGGATTTAAACTTACAACCCTCTTGAAGACTGACTTCCAACCATTCGGCGACAGCTACAAATACTACTAGGTCTAGAGTCAACTAGTTGAATCTATTCTATACAGCATTTGATTAAAAAAAAAAAACAAGCAGACAAAAATGTTGTCATCAACTCAAATAGCTGCGGAATGACGTACGTCATTATAGAAACCCGAGAAAACCAGGCACTGTTCTTGTTTACATTTCAAATCCATCCGTTTCGGGCGCGTAAGAAAAATATCCCGGTAAACTCCGCTTTTCCGTTTAAAGAGCCGAAAACTCTAAGTCTAACAAATTGGCCAAGTGAATAAAGCGTGTGTAACAGAAAAGGCTTTCCGTTATGATGTCTGTCTCCACCTGCGTGCGTTTGCGCTGACCGCAGTTAACCGGGTGCAGCTGAAGTGTCAATCACCAAATTAACAAGGGGCAGCGCAAACGCACGCAGGTGGAGACAGACATCATAACGGAAAGCCTTTTCTGTTACACGTGCGTAGACAAAAAAAATATATATATACCGTTTAGAAACATGGCGGACGGAGTAGAAAATGCCACCAAACTTCTTTATTTGAAAAATAAAACCCTTCGTTTTACCTTTATAAAAGTGTGTAACTGATATATACCATGTGTGGAAATTATTGTTGTGTTTGGTGGTTAATTATTTTTTCATACTTATAACGTTTTGTTTTCTTAAGAACAATGGTCTCTTTTTCCAGTGTGAATTATTAATATGACCTCAAGCTCCCCTATTCCCTGGTTCGAGTTCAGAGACTGGTGCTTTGAAGCCGTGTTAAGGCACCACAGAGTCTCCGCCCGAAGCGTGGCATTGCCTCCCAGCACAATCTTCAAGTCTCGAGTCGGGTCCACGGGTCTGGTCTGCTCGTTCAGCTGCGGTGGTGTGGCCGTTAGTATAGCACTAGCGCTAGTGCTAGCTGTCGAGGTGATAGACTGTTGCTGCCCACGACCGCGCATTCCCCTGACGCGTTTCTCCGACTTCATGTGCGACCTGAGCGCATTAGCCCCCATCCAATTAATATTAATGATTTTGAGGCATACTTTACAGGATGCCTGCCTGTCGTTCCCGACGACAGGCCTTATCCAAGCTTGAAAGTTTGGATCCCGGAGCCAGGATCGGGAAAACTTACATTTCCCCATTTCTAAACTTTTTGCCACCCGCTAGAATTCGATGAAGAGATACTGGTTCACTTAGCACTGCTTTCCGTCTCCACTTGGACTTGGCTATGCGCACGCAGACGATTTCAGATTTCTATCGACCAATGAATACAATGCATTGATATGACGTCAATATCAAGTTCATATCACACATTCATTTTTGAAGTAGCGGCGCAGGCAAGAAAGGATTTATTTTATTTTGCCTATTTCATCAAAATGAAACCAGTCATTGTCCAAAAGAAAAAAATAATACCTATTCTTTAAAAATAATACCTTTTGACCAAATTTATCACTTTTTAAGGCCATTAAATTTTGCGTTTTTGATTTATCACTTTTTAATACTTTTTAAAACCCCGTGGACACCCTGGATACTACTTTCGTACCGCAACACCTGTCCACACTAGCAACTATACCGGTACTGTAGCGGTACGAAACCCACAAATGTATGGGTTTTGTACCGGTACAGTATCGGTACTGTAGCGCTTCGCTGTAGTGTGGACAGATGAAGCGGTTCTGTATCGATACAAATATCACGCGCAAAGTCACACACCTCAATCGATGTCTTCGCTGAATAAAATAGTGAAGAACGGAGATTCATTTTCTTTGTTTCTTTCTCAATTCCCTCATGCGTTTTATACGATTCGACTGAATAAATGACTACCAGAAATACAGACTGTACATTGACAAAAAGCACACACGTTGTTTCATCCGCCATATTCTCGGAAGGAAGTTACTCGGTAACCACGGAAACATTTCGCACACGCGCATTTCAACTACCGTGAAAGAAAACCGCAAACATTTCTCGCTAGTGTGGACAGATGCACTAAACTATACCGGTCTACTTTGTATCGATACAGTTATACCACTTTCGTACCGGTATATATGTGAACACAGCTTTAGAGTATGCTCGTAATCTAGAAGCCACTGCTCGCTTTAGATATATATTCAGAAGGTTGCTACGCGCAATGGAAGAGACCCCTACAGCCTTTAGGGGGTAAAGTCCGACTGTCACCTCTTTGTGGTGCCCCCTGGGTAACGCTAAAGACAGTGGTGAAGCCAGGACAGGCCTAGCAAGCAGACGGTGGATAATATTTGCTCAGGACAAACGCAGAAAGCCTCGAAATGGACGGACCTTTAGGAAGACCGAACGGACATGGACTGAGATCTCTGGATATGCGAACATTGATTGATCCAATCAATGCAGGAACAATAAGGGGGAAAACTGAAGAAAAAAAAGTCACCAAACGTATGGAAGGTCACAAGCTTAAAATCTTAGGGGTTGCTGAAACAAGACTAAAAGGACATGGGAGAAAAACGATACATAATGATGAGATGGCCTTCTCTGGAAACGATGCAGATACCAGACACAGAGTAGGAATTTTCTTTGACCCTGAATTGGCAAGGCATATAGAAAAAATTGACTGTCCGTAATAGGATCATTGGAGTAACACTAAACATGAGTGGATACAGAATCACCTTCATCCAAGCATATGCCCCCCAGCAAGCTAGATCACGAGAAGAAAAAGAAGAGTTCTATGAGCTACAAGATACCCTAGATCACATCCCAAATGAGAGCGACATTGTCATCATGAGGCAGGGCTTTTTCTAGAAAAATTTAGTATGAGGGCGCTCACCATAGCGACGGGGGGGGGGGGGGGGGGGGGGGGGGGGGTGTGTCCATCCCTCCCTCCGCCGAGCGAAGCCTTTGAAAAATTGAGGCTACAATGGGACATTCTGAGGCTATCCGAGAGGGAAACTGTAACAAATTGTCAACATTGAAAAAGAAAGAAGTAATCTTCTTCTGCCCCGGACAGTCTTTGGCTTTCTTCCGTTTCGTGCCGCGGGATGACATCTTTAAATGCCCAAGTGTCAACAAAAACAACTCGCGAACAACTACTGTAAAAAGCTCCCGCGCCGGTGGCTGAAAGGTCATTCAGTCTCGAGAAATCTCGCTCTACAAGTCAGCTGACCTTGTATGTAACCCATGTCAAATCTCGCGAGAGCAGCCGCGACAAGTAAACAACTAAACATGTCGCCTCAGTCTGGAAAACGCCAATTCGGATTATTTTTGCACCGTCTGGCGGTGTAGGTACTATGATTGGAATATTTTTGGAGTAATTATAACGTATTTGATGATCAGACACGTTGTCACGTGGTGTTGCTGGGATGTTTTCACGGAGAAAAGATCGTTTTGAGAAAGACTGCATGTTGTGCAGTAGCATACAAGTGCATAGCCTAAGTGTGACTTGGGGTTCAATCGGCATTTCGGTAAGAGGGCGCAGCGCCCCTGTTCCCCGGTTTAGACGAAAGCCTGATGAGGGACTTAAACTGCCATGTTGGCAAGGAAACGGTAGAGGGTATATTGGGCAATTTTGGAGTTGGGCAGAGAAATGAAGAGGGAGAAATGCTCATAGACTTCTGACTGATAAATAACCTGGCAATTATGAACACATACTTCAAACATAAGGAGAATCATCAGTATACATGGTACAGATACAACTCACGATGGAAGCAGCATGACCAAAAATCACAAACTGACTTCATATTTACCAACAAGAAGTCCATCATTAAGAATGTGCGTGCAATTCCGTCACAATCACTGGATTCAGATCACAGGCTGGTTAAAGGGAAATTAAAAATACACATGCCTGCAAGAGCAACGAGGCAAAGCAAGCAATGAGGAAGAGCCTTAAGATAGAAAACCTAGAAAACACCAAGGCAATAATCTCATGCGAGCTGCAGAAGGAGAAAGACAAAAACATTGCAGGGGAGAACGTGGAAGATCATTGGAAAAGCTTCAACAACTGCATACAAGATATTCAAGAAAATATAGTTGGAATGACTGTAGTAGGCAAGGGAAAAAAGAACTGGTTAGTGGACAGAGGAAGCAGAGGTTGAGAAGAACACGTGCCTCAAACAGTGGCTAAAGGAAAGAACATCAGAGAATAGAACTGCCTATGAACAACAGAGAAACCATGTAAGCAGAGTGAAAAAGAAAGCACAAAGAGAAATGTGGGAGAAAATAGGACAAGATCTAGAGACAGATGTCCGGGGGGGACGATGACACTGCTCTAGTGCATGTCTAAATCCTACAAGAACAGGAATAATGACAAGCCAAAGAACTCTACCCTGAAGAGTAGCACAAGGGAAATACTCACTGGACAAACCAACATAACAGACCGCTGGATAGAGTATTTTCAGGATCTTCTTAATGTAGAAAGAGATGATGACCCCATCATACCATCCCATGCTGAGCTGACTGGTGATGCATCAGCTGAACAAGCGACAGAGAACCCGATAACCACGGAAGAACCTGAAATAGCTATCAAGTTGACCAAGAACAACGTAGCCCCAGGACCACATAGGATTCCCATTGAAACTATCAAAGCAGGAGGAGACGAAATGAAAGAAAAACATCGCTACATAACCATGCATGGATGACAGCAACAGTGCCACAAGAATGGAACCAGTCAGTGATGTGCCCCATTTTAAAGAACAAGGGGGACCCACAAGACTGTACAGGGGAATATCACTCATGAGTCATATCGACAAGCTCTATGAGAGAATATTAGAAAGGAGGCCGAGATCCTACACAGAAAGTGTCCTCTCGGAGAGCCAGTGTGGTTTTTGACCAGGAAGAGGAACTGTAGACCAGATCGCAGCTTTGAGATTATTTCTGGAGAAAAGCTGGGAATATGACCTCAATCAACACGCCTGTTTCTTGGACCTGGAGAAAGCTTTCGGTAGAGTACCTCGAGATAAAATGTGGAAAGCAATCGAGGAAACACGGATTAGCAGCACTCTACTTATGGACCCTTTTCACGTGACGTCACGACAAACGCAGCCGCCATTTTGGACGTGTACTACCAGTAGTTTACCACAGCCAGCATTGAGGAACGGCAGCAAAAAAAGTGTTTATTTTCAGCAAGACTTCCATCATGCCACTATATTGTTGTGCACCTGGATGTAGTAACCATCAACAAACAAGGCAAGGGTTATCATTTTATCGGATCCCGACGGAGAAGATGGATAGCGGCCATTAAAAAAAAATTAACAGATTGGCAGCCCTCGGCATACCAGCGCTTGTGTAGTGACCACTTTGTTGGAGGTAAGATGAATAAAATTAGCCAGAAAAGGCATTACATTGCTGTTAACATTCTGTGGCGGCGAGTGTGTAACCAAATAGGCTAAAATAACCCATTGTAACCTCTTTGTTCTTCTGTAGTAGCTATTAGCTAACGACATTAGCTAGCGTTGTGTTCCTTTGCTGTTGGTAGACTGTAGGACAGATCAGAGGCAGTGTCCTACAAACAGCGCTTAATTTGAGGGGGAGCAAGCCGGAGCGCGCTCCGGAACCTCGGGCGTTGGCTCCGGCAGCTATTTACACTGGATCCGGTGATCCGACACCTCTTTTGACTATGTAACAAAAAAAAAAAAAAAAACCCAAATAATTAAATTTTAAAAAATGCAAGTTTATTTAGTGTTCATGTCTGATTTTGATATCTGCCTTGTTGGTGATTTCTCTCATGAAACAACATCCACAAAATATCTGCAGATGAACTTAATTTGCAGTGTTATTACAAAACATGCCCAGAAGCGCAGCACAGCGCCCCGCCCCCTTTTTTTCCGCACCGGAGCGGCTCATCCTCTGCGCTCCGGGACCTCCCACTTTACAAATTAAAGCACTGCCTACAAATAAGTGTTCAAAACAATAGGAGCATGTATTTGTCTCTTAAATCCAGGCCGTTCCCTGTAATCTGTAACAACGGTTGGAGAAAGTAATGGCAAATAGCGAGTGCACAAGCCATAGAAGGTAAACTGTACACAGCGCCAGGGCAGTGTGATGGTATGTCTACTTTTAGATTGTGTTAGCTTATCAACGAACACACTCGTCACTCGATGAGTTTCACGTCTTTACGACGGATACTTAAATGTGTGTTAGGTATTATTGTTGCAGTCTAAGCAGTCATTGTAGCAGCTAGATGAGCGAGAACCGAAAGGGTCTGTGCCATAAACCGTTATTTCTGTACGGCGTTGCTAATGTGTCGTTACTGTTATTTCTCCCTCTGCTCGCCCTGTAAATGCCCTATGTCGCTGGATAGCGAAGGTATTTTCTGCATCTCGCTCCTTTTTCTTATATGTTCTCCGTTTGTTGCCTTCCTCGCATTCAAACCAATTCGAGCCGAAGTCCGCTACATGTCCAAAATGGTGGTCGCGTTTACGAAGGTCACGTGACTGAAAAGGGTCTATAGCCATCAAGAGTACGTACAAGCAGCAAAGCAGCACTGTCTTCAGAAACGCAAAATACTTTGCCATCAACGCCGGCGTACGACAAAGAAGTGTCCTTTCACCTCTTCTGTTCATCCTCTACCTCAACCATGTCATACTAAATGTAGAATGGGAGGATTACAAAGCTGAGCAGTTTGGGTATGCTGACGATATAGCACAGACAGACAGGAGAAAGTATCGCCCGTCTACAAACCATCATGAACCAATGGGGCCAAGAGCTAACCAAAGCGGGCCTGAAATTAAGTTACGACAAAACAGAATACATGAAAGTAGGAAGACGATGTCATTATGTATGTAACTGGAAATGTCCTCAAACCAACAAGCTTCAGCTATCTAGGCAGTAGGCTCTCAAACAAGCAAACTTCTTGAAGAGGAAGTCAACAACAGAATCGCCAAGGTCACCAAAAAATTTAATGCACTGTACCCACTCCTCAAAGAAAGGAAGCTACCAAAAGATGCGAGAGTGTGTATTTACACAGCCATCTTAAGACCAGTGCTTTTGTCCAGCAGTGAAACATGGACCCTAACACAAAAACTCAAAAGTAAAATCCAAGCCACAGAAATGAGAGTCCTACGACTGATCTATGGAGTGACTAGTGCCCCTTTTCCACCAAAGCAGTTCCAGGGCTGGTTCGAGGCCAGTGCTTAGTTTGGAACCGGGTTTTCTGTTTCCATTGACAAAGAACTGGCTCTGGGGCCAGAAAAACCGGTTCCAGGCTAGCACCAGCTCTTTGCTGGGCCAGAGGAAAGAACCGCTTACATCGGGGGTATGGGGGGGGGGGGAGGGGGGGTTGTTAATAGGGGTCGACCGATAATTGGCCTGGTCGATATATCGGGCCGATATTCTGCATTTTTAGGGTTATCGGTATCGGCCATAATTTCCACCGATATGCCGATAACATGCCTTTTTGCAGCCATTTTGTTCCTCACGCGACTGTCACTGCACGTCCTTTCCTGCACTCGCCTCTCTGAGTTCAAGAACACGGTCCCGCCCACCACAACATCTGATTTGTTTGGCACAAGAGATACAGCCAATCAACACGCGTAGCTAACCGCTGTGAACTGTTTCTTTTTAAGATATTTTTTGGGCTTTTTTCACCTTTATTGGATAGGACAGTGTAGAGACAGGAAATGAGTGGGAGAGAGAGAGACGGGGAGGGATCGGGAAATGACCTTGGGTCGGAATCGAACCCGGGTCCCCGGATTTATGGTATGGCGCCTTATCCAACTGAGCCACGAGAAGCAACGAGAAGCAGCAGCTGTACAAACATGAAGTCATCCATTATTATTATTGTTGTTGCTGCTTCTTCCGTGTTGATTTTGCTTCGATATTCGCGCCAAGCTTTATGCAAACGTAGCGACGTAACTGATGTATACAGCGACGTAACTGACGTGGCTTCCCTTAGCACCGCGAGTTATGGAAAAGCAAACTGGTTCTCAGCTGGCTCGCAAGTTGAACGAGTTGTGAACCAGCACCAGCACCGGCCCCGACCCAGCCCTGGAACTGATTTGGTGGAAAAGGGGTATAGGAGGAAGAGGATCAGGGATGAAGGGGAAAAAAAAATAAATCAGAAATTCACTTGCTGTAGAGTCTGTTCTAACCATCATTGAAAGGAACCAGCTCAGATGGTATGGGCATGTATTTAGGATGCCAGATTCCAGGGACACAAAAAGAATGTACAACTGGAAGCCAAAGACCAAAAGGCCAACTGGCAGACCGAGAAAACTATGGGAAGATCAGATCAAAGAAATTACTCAAAGGGAAGAGAAAGACTTTAGGAAAATCAAGGATATGGACCAAGATAGACTGGAATGGAAGGCATTAGTCAAGAGGCTTTCAACTGACAGGCCAGCTGGCCTACAGGCATCTGGGTGAGAGAGAGTGACAGAGTCTGGGAAAGAAGGATGTGTCATACGATCTCGAAAACTACCCTTCAGTCGAGTTCCCCGACATCTCGAACTACCTGGTGTTGCAGACGTCCTTCTACACCGCAAAACAGATGAAAGCGTGGAAGAGTATGGAGGCTTACAACTTTTTTATATGTGGCTGGGTAAAGGACCTCGGGATCAAGTCGCTGCCCAATGAATCCTGTATTGTTTTTGCCCGTGTAAGTATTTTATTTTATTTTTTAAAGCTTTTCGTTCACGTCTTCACAACGAAGCTCTGCAAGTTGAAGTGCAAACAAACAGTTCGCTTGATTCTCACTTGTGTTGGCTCTTATCTCTCACGTAAATCATTCACAAAGATCATCAGAAAGCCCTTTAAAGCAGATACGCAGAGCCTTTATTTTTAAATACATTTCTGAGTGGATAGCATCTCCATCCTTTTATCGCCAGCGACACATCTACGTTGCATGGCGATAAATTAGCTCAAAATGGAGGACTGAAGTTAAAGTCAGCTCTGTTTTTTAGTATAGCAGAAATGGCGATGAGACCGATAAACTTCCTGCTGTGACGTCACGGACGTCAAAGTCATTCACTCAGACCGCTACCTATATGAATCACTTTAATTGTAAAAATTACTATATTAGATTTATCGTTAACGCTTAAAACTATTCCTGTGCCATTCTTGAGGTCCCAAGGCGTTTATAAACGAAAAGTGAGGCCATGGTTCTGCGTTTCTCCTTTAAAGACCTGGATCTTCGTTAAACAAGACGGAGAAGTCATCATGGCACACTGCAACTGTATGGCTGGGGAAGAATTTTGTCGCGACCTTCATGCACATGGACCATTATTCGTGGTTGTTTTGATCGTGTGCACTTACTGAAAGACTTGTTGAAAAGATAGCTAGGACACCCTGTTAAAGAAAGTGAGGCACGCGTAGTTTTCAGTATGATGGCCATCGAGTAAACAAAGAAACAGCTGGGGACTTTAGCGCTTCTTGATAATAAAAAAAAAAAAAAGTAGCATAAAATAACGACACATAGCAAGAAAAGTACTTGGAAAAACACTAAGGACATAGCTGAAAGGGAAATAGATAGTTTTCACATGACGTCACAGAGTCGGGGATTCCCTGGTGGCAGCCATCTTGGAGGGCAAGCTTACCGTACGGGTCACTGAGCACACATTGTAGCGCGCGAGTTACATTCATTTATATATTATTTACATTTATTTAAAGCTAGCAATGGTGCAAACTTATTGTATTCACGGCTGTCGTAATAGGTCAGATGATGAAGTCAAGCGGAGCTTTTATGGAATTCCCACTGTACGGGAGCACGAAGGCGAGCAAACAAAGAAACTCAGCATACAAAGGAGAAATCTATGGCTTGCGAGAATCAACCGCAAGGATTATCAGCCTTCCAAACACAGCAAAGTCTGCTCCGATCATTTTATAAGTGGTAAGTTGTTTAAATAAAGAATCAATCGTGTTTAAGTTTGTTTTTGGAAACCAAAACATCATGTGAACAATCTCTGGAGAATGCCTAACTGGAACCGCTGAGTGTACGTTTACATTGTAATGTACACTTAATATCGCTCATTTGTCACGTTTCTATTTGAAACTTGTCACTTCACTCACGCAAGGGTCATTTTTGAAACACATTTTAGGTCTATTCTGTAGTCCTGAGCGGTGTGCAGGACTGCGCAAATGTGCGCAGCTTCCCGATTTAAACTGTTTTTTTTCTCATCCTTATACTTCCTGTTTCATGGACTGTAACGGATTTGCTTATTTAGTAATTTTAATACAGAATTTACTTTGAAATTATAATCAGACACTCCAACGCCCCCCCAAAAAAAAAAAAAAAAAACGGATCTGCGCGGTTCAGGCGGCATCCGCCAAAAGGCGCGCTGTGAATATATAAAGTTGTATATATCAGACAGCCTTTAAAGTTTGATGAAGTCAGTTTCAGGCTTTGGAGCAGGCTTTGGCAGTTTCAGGCTTTGGCAGCCCTGCATAGTCACTTGAAAATGCATCTTTGTCCACTTCATAGGGGTCAATTCCCTCAATCAAGGCCAGTTTGGCTGCATACCGTGAGATGTGTATGTATCTATATACTTCTGTTTGCTTGATTTTGCCGACATTGATCTTTATTTTAGAAAACTGACTATATAACTTCATAAATTCGTCCGAGATAACGTAGCCGGTAATGGCGATGGTCCGTTTTGTTTGCCCTCCAAGATGGCGGCTGGGGGGCGTTCCCCGGAATGCCGTGACGTCAGTGAAAACTATCTATACAAACCTTTCACCAAGTGATCACTGCAAACTCGAGCAGGCTTCGACTCGGCTCACTTCGATTTCACGGAGGTGTTCAAAAGCCACCTTTCTCAACATCTTTTTGTGAAATCCTGTGTTCGTTCACCCTTTATTAGTTCATTGGGAGCCCTGAAGAAACGTTTCACGGTTTAATCAATCTAAAACACAAGCGTAAGGCATTTTTCATCCAAGTAACGCACCTTCTCCGTACAAACGCTTCCGTCAACTGAGCTTTGGTAGACCACCAGCTAAAGTTTTGAATAACTAATGAGGCGGATGTGACGTCACATGAAACCAAAAAATAAAAAAATTAAAAAAGTCTACACACCCTTGTTAAAATCGCAGGATTTTGTGGCGATGTTTATATATTTTAAATAAATAAACAAATAAATAAAATCCACCCAAGATGAATCATATCAGATGATTTTTGTTGGTGGCAATTTTTTCCATGTTAAAAGTGAAGTCATTTTTCTTACAGTCGTTTAAAATAGCCAGTGTGGTCGATAGAATCCATCAGCATCTCCTGATACCTTCCTCAATTTTTTTCAATGCCCCCCCAATAAACACAAGTGATAAACATATGACACACACACAAAAAGATGATTAAAAAAAAATAAATAAATAAATTTAAAAAAAAAAAAAAACCACACCCTTACCTTAAAATCGAAGCTGCACAGACTGACCGTATCTTCATCTTTCTCTCTGCGTTTTCGTTTCTGTGGAGAGACAAAAGGCTGTTACTATTCAGTAACCACAGACTTGATATCGCCTGAGCATTTCCCCAATACACACACTCGCTATGACTGTGAAAAGAAACAAGGCTGGCCTCTCTCTCTCTCGCATTCATTTGCTTCAGACGTGATGGCCTGGAGGCTGGGCGGCTGCTTAAAGCACACAGTACTGTGGTTTACAATGTCCCACAAGGAGGCCCATCAAACTCAGGAAGTCCATCATTACCCCCAGGAGACTTTAGCATCTGCATGTGTGTGTGGCTTAGCAGGTGAAAAGTGTAACCTGCATTGTGTACACACCCCCGGTTCACTACAGAAAGTCATTCCACAAACCCGTGAACACAAAGACTGGCCGTCATAATGGTTTAAGTCAGGGGTCATCAAACTACGGCCCGCGGGCCGACTCCGGCCCCCCAGCCCCTCACCACTTGAACCGGCCCTATGAGGCAATCCCCAAAAGTGGTCATGGCCCATTTTTTTTAAATTGCTTTTTGGCAAATAATAAAATGTCTGCATCTTGTATTTTGTTGATTTTATAAATTAAAATTGATATTTAGTTATAAAATGAACTATTCATATTTTCCGAATTTTCGTCATATGCTCGCGATCGAGCAGTGACATGCAGCGCACGCGCAGAGAACTGTCAGTGTTCAGGACAGCAAAATGGCTAGCGGTCAGCGAAAAGCTGACAGAGTGTGCAGAGTTTTTAAAGAACAGTGGACCACCGATTATTTTTTCGTTCAGTGTAAGGACCGTGCAGTTTGTCTTGTATGTAAAGAAAGTGTGTCGGTTTTCAAAGAATATAATCTGCGTTGTCACTACGAAACCCACCACAAAGAGTATGCTAGTTTGCGAGGGCAAACAAGAGAAGACAGGATTCGGAGGATGAAATGCGGACTGGCTGCACAACAGAATGTATTCCTTCACCAAACCCAGATCAACCAGGCTGCTGTCCGAGCTCGCTATAAGGTAGCTCACCTACTAGCTACCCATGGAAAGCCGTTTACTGATGGGGACTTTGTTAAAGTATGCATGCTTGCTGTGGCCGAGGAGGTGTGTCCCGACAAGAAGGATGCGCTCAACGCGGTGAGTCTCTCCGCACCTGCTATGACCAGGCGAACCGAAGATTTGGGGGACAACGTGTATGACCAGCTGAATGAGAACACGTCAGAATTCGAGTTTTTTGCTTTGGCCATGGATGAGGGCAATGACGTGCAGGACACAGCACAACTGCTGTGATCTATTGATCTATTGCTCATATTACTATAATTTCACTGTTTTTTTCAATATATTTATTTTATAGGCCTATTTATTTGACCTTTATTAAGTGCTGTACACAATTATTATTAATATTATTAATAATATCAACAGGCCTACCTACAATTTATAATTTTCCACTCACCTTTGCCAGTGTCAATCACCTCAACTAGGCAGATATTTCTTACCTTGACAGTTTTGATGTTATTTTTATTAGAAAATAAATAAATGGAATATCAGTGGTATTTCAAATTAAAACAAAGTGTGAAGACTCGATTACTACTTTTGCAAACCACTAGTAAAGATAAACAAATATGTGCCAGGAATCAAGTGTTGATATAGTAGTGGGGGATATAGTAGTGAGGATATAGTAGTGTGGATGGCTGTGCCAGACTAGTAATCTCTACTACACAATGAGGCCTGCTGGTGGTCATATTTGTCTGGGTCATACAATTCTATACATGTTATATAGCTGAGCCGACCCCGGCCCCCCATCACAGTCAGGAACGACAATGTGGCCCCCAGAGAAAAAAAAAAAAAAAAGTTTGGTGACCCCTGGTTTAAGTGGTGACCCACTTACAGAAAAGGACACACCTTGTCCTCAATTTCTGAGAGAACACAAATGGAGAGGTCCAGAACCCTACGTTTGTCCAAGGCCCATACCTAAAGCCTGTCTAACCCATTTGTGAATACCGCATCAACACCACTCCATGTGTGGGTCTGAGCTCAGACGGAAAAACGCCCAGTACACTGCAGCTGAAGGGCAGCTTTAACTACTTGATAAGACGAGACTATGATCAACTGATTTTAGTGTAACAAAATGCTGTCCTCACTATACAGTGAGTAGGGAGCGATTTCGGACACAGGGCACATGTGATTTGGCATTCTTCGGTTTCCCATTCCTACTTGTAATTAGTTCCCATTTAGTGTTTCAAGAAAAACCTACCATTGTGGTTTCATCTTATCTAGTATGGAAAGACAATGGGGGGGGGGCCTCAGAAGGAAGCAGCAGAGATCTTTGGTGCCCCTGGTGAGCGTTTACCATTTCTAATCGGCACAAACCCACAAGCCACAACAGCAGCAGTCGCTACAAGAGACAAAACCACAAGCAATATGATCGACTAGTAGCTTACTAGTGTGAACACAGGGTTATTCCAATTAACCTATTCCAGAAATGCTTCTAAAATATTCTGTACAATTCACTACACACACACACACACACACACACTGTATCGTACCATTTGCTAAAAACATATTGATGGCAGGTTGGATAATTTAAATTTCTTCCACTCAAAAATCCACAAATGCCAGTGCTGTGACAAATTGTGATGAAGTTAAGAACGACTCCAGCTACCTTTTTTCCAGCATTCGCTCTTAAAGTGCATATCACGGGTAAATTCAGGAGCAAGATCAGTGTAATTCTCCTATTTTATATTAAGCTTTGGTCAAATATCTGTAACATGCTGCATTCTCTGCAATTTTTTTTTTACCTTGCACAATACCAGAAAAATCCAGTTGAAATCAAGCCATTTGAGGCGAATTGGTCCGCCTCTGAAAAAACTTAGCATTTGGATTTCCCGGCAAACATTGATTTTCGTGACGTCGCGTGCGGGACACCTCCCTCTGAATCCTACGTCAGTGCTGGTCTGTTTGAGAAAACGACCTGGTGGTTTTCTGCAAATTTCTTCAATGTTATCGCGTAATTATTAAAATGGTTAACAGATGTATCGTAGGGCGGCACGGTGGTGTAGTGGTTAGCACTGTCGCCTCACAGCAAGAAGGTCCTGGGTTCGAGCCCCGTGGCCGGCGAGGGCCTTTCTGTGCGGAGTTTGCATGTTCTCCCCGTGTCCGCGTGGGTTTCCTCCGGGTGCTCCGGTTTCCCCTACAGTCCAAAGACATGCAGGTTAGGTTAACTGGTGACTCTAAATTGAGCGTAGGTGTGAATGTGAGTGTGAATGGTTGTCTGTGTCTGTGTGTCAGCCCTGTGATGACCTGGCGACTTGTCCAGGGTGAACCCCGCCTTTCGCCCGTAGTCAGCTGGGATAGGCTCCAGCTTGCCTGCGACCCTGTAGAAGGATAAAGCAGCTAGAGATAATGAGATGAGATGAGATGTATCGTAGGAGGGTGTAGCAACACCAATCTTGATGGGATTAGTACTCATCGTTTCCCAAAAGACCGGACAATGAGAGAGAAATGGGAGCGCTTGGTCTACACAGGCTGTGCACTGAAACCGTGCAAAGCTCGCGCAGCCTGCTGGCGCTTCCGCAGGTAACGTCACGAATCTGGCTCCAGACTCCCTTGGGATTTTTCCAGACGCGTTTTATTTTTTTCTGCTGTAGACAGATGGCCTTGTGCAAAATTACCCTTCTGGAAGAGTGTGTAAAGGGACATACTTTCATATAAATTAAAAAAAAAAAAAAAAAAAAGAAATTGGTCCAGAATATGCACTTTAACAACTATATAATGTGACAGTAATTAGTTGGGATTAATGACGAGCTCATTTAAAAAACATCCCTATTCACAGACAAGAGAGAGACTCAAATCAGGCCTTTAATGAAAAGGTTTAGTTTGGGCTTAAAAAAAAGTTAGCCAAGCAGGCGATTTGCAGTCCCAATAAACAGAAACCAGTGTTGAATGTCTTTACAGCTGAGGGCCATGATGTTATCTGGGTGAGAGTCAACACTTAACGCTTAAGAAAAAGCAAGAACAGTCTTTTCTGCTGCATACCATCAATATATACCATGACATCGTGACTTAAGCATGTTTAACACATCTCTAACCTTACATGGTCTCCTCAACTTGAACTTCAACCGGACTTTATTCAGAAACCTCACCATAACAGAAACCAGTTACACAATGAGCAGGCTATGGAAAAAGAGAGAGGGTGATCAGTGCTGTGGGCTGCCAGACTAAAATGGAAAGGAAAACAGTGCAGAGTGCCCCATGGCCTGAATACACAACATGCTTAATGGGTATTTTTACAAGAACAACTGCTGACAGAAGATATTGCAACATCCCCTCCCTTCCGAAACGTAGAGGATCCCGCTGTTTGTTTGGTTTTAATTTCAAATTTTCCGCTCAACTGAACTTGGTGAGGAAAACGTTAGCACGTTAGCAGTTGGAAATTGTCTGCAGAAAGAGAAATATTTAGGCTACGCAAGATGACTAGCCTAAACTGTGCTCGTTAAAAGGGAATCGATCTACAGGCAGATTCTACCATAACAGAGGCCAGTTAAGTCCCATCTCCTTAAATTGCTGAATTGATTATTTTGATCATTCTATTAAGTTTTTCTAGTAGCATTTGGGGTCTTGGACATTCACAGTAAATTTTAGGACAGTAGTCCTGGTAACTAATTAATAAAAGCCTGACATGACAGACATGCTAAATGACAATAGAAACACATCGGTTTCTATCATCAAAATCTGACAGACAAACTAACGTCTACCATCATATTCTGACAGACGCTCTAGATGACAATAGCAACAAAACTGTTTCTTACATTATTAATCTGACAAATTTAGTAATGATAATTAAATACCTCATCACTAGAACCAAATAATCTCATCTCATCTCATTATCTCTAGCCGCTTTATCCTTCTACAGGGTCGCAGGCAAGCTGGAGCCTATCCCAGCTGACTACGGGCGAAAGGCGGGGTACACCCTGGACAAGTCGCCAGGTCATCACAGGGCTGACACATAGGCTACGTTCACACTGCAGGCTGAAGTGACTCAAATCCGATCTTTTCGCCCATATGTGACCTGTATCCGATCTTTTATTGACAGTATGAACGACACAGATCCGATTTTTTCAAATCCGACCCAGGCCGTTTGGATATGTGGTCCTAATTCCGATTCCTATCCGCTCTTTTCATATGCGACTTCAGTCTGAACCGCCAGGTCTCATTCATCCGACTTACACGTCATCAACAAGCCACAAACGTCACTATTCTGCGCTGAAGTAGGCGGCGGGTCTCTCAAAAAAGTTACAACAACATGGCGCATAATCACGGGCGCAGAGAGAGTGTGGGACGAGTCATATTTAAATTCACCTCGTTCGGTCCCCCCCACTTATAGGGAGGAAAAAACGTCTATGCTGTCTTTCTTTGCATAAGGCAAACCTCACGGAAAAATCAAAAGACTAATTACCATTCGGTTTATTGAGGTGCACAGCAGTGTATACATAGTTGCAACAACTCACATAAAACAAAACAAAGACTGATATTCGGTTGGTTGAGCTGCGTAGACTGCACAGGTTGCGAGCTCAAGCTTGGTTGCTATGGTTACTAACAAGTTTGACAGGCATATCGGGGTTGGTTTGCTGGCAGCTTTGTTCCCCCCCAGTTCAAAAAACGTATCTGCGCCCCTGCGCATGACATCAATGCGAGGGACACTTCGGGCTGTGAAGGTTCTGAATCTTCTCAATGGAAGGACGCAGAGGTTAGGGAGCTGATTTCCATTTGGGGGGATGCAGCTATTCAAGCTAGATTGGATGAGTCATACCGCAACCGGGCGGTTTTACTTCCGTAAACACTGGCCATGCTCACTGCGTGTGACGTCGTCGTATCCTGCAATGCGCATGCGGAACACTTTTAGGTCGCTTTTCGTTCATACTGAGGATCACATACAAGTCGCATATATTTGTTAATGTGAACGACCTCACAAAAAAATCGGATTTCACAAAAAAATCGGAATTGAGCATTAAGCCTTGCAGTGTGAACGTAGCGATAGACACAGACAACCATTCACACTCACATTCACACCTACGGTCAATTTAGAGTCACCAGTTAACCTAACCTGCATGTCTTTGGACTGTGGGGGAAACCGGAGCACCCGGAGGAAACCCACGCGGACACGGGGAGAACATGCAAACTCCACACAGAAAGGCCCTCGCCGGCCACGGGGCTCGAACCCAGGACCTTCTTGCTGTGAGGCGACAGCGCTAACCACTACACCACCGTGCCGCCAGAACCAAATAAAATAAAATATTGAAATAAAGATAAAATTTATTTTCAAAATTGAAATATCAACAATAATTGTCAGAACAGTGACGATAGACACGACTGTGTCACTTTCGCGGGGAAATAACACATTGAAACGGCCTGTCGGCTGAAAGGGTCGCAAGTGGCTCTGATTTATCTCAACTTACGATAGTTTTCCTCCAGAAAAATTTAAATATGAATGCACAAATATATTCTCAATGTTTCTATCGTCAAAAATATCTATCGTCAGGATAGCTGACTGAAAATCTTACCTTGATTTATTTGATGAAATCTAGCTGTCAGAACTCCAAGTCTTGCCCGGAAGTAAATGTCTGCTGTCACAAAAATCACGCGCGGTAGAATTTCCTCTTTGCGTCAGTCAACATGTGCGTGGCGAGGGCTTGAATTTTGCTATCGTCAGGTGCATTTGACTGACAGACTGACGATAGCATTTTTAAAAAATGACTGTGGGCTTCTCTCGTGAACGAAATAGTTTTTTCGCTGTTAATCTATTTCAACTCTATCTGTTGACACCCAAAAATGATAAAGCCTGCTTCCACACGATAACTACCAAAGATCCATAATGGCTGAGTCTATCGTCAGGTCATCTGACAGAAATTCGCTGACGATAGCAACAGGGATAATGAAAGTGATTTTTAAAATGGGAGTTATGTCTGTCAGATATGTCAAAGAAATAGAACTTTATTCTTTAAAAATCTTTTACTGATATACTCAGTGTATTTTTAAATGACATGTGCTGTTTTAGAAGACCAAATACCATATTTTCAATCTTGAAAATATTACCTCACTGAAAAAAGGACAAGAAAAATGTCTTATTTTGTGGGCAAGTGGTTAATGGATCCAGTTACGGTAGAATCTGCCTAACAGAAGAGAGGTTGGTGTTATCCCTCGGCTTAGTTAGGCAACACAAAAGGAGTGTACGGTGAAGTGTAGGTTTAAACATTTGTAATAAACAAATCCTAATACTATAATAAATGGTAAACTTGTGGTGTTAAAGGAAAACTCTACCGCCAAACAAATTAAATACGTTTATACTGAAGTATTTTGTGATGCGTTTAGCTAACCTGTTTCAAGTTTCACTGTTAGCTACCGTGTTCACGTTAATGAGAAATCCAGTGAAAAAGTACGGAGAGTGGAGACAGCAATGCGGCTATAGGACACAGCTTTGCTTTGTTACAGCAGAGATTCAACGCGGCTAGTTAGCGATCTACGAAATGTAAAACATGATGGCATCGACAATGATACGAGCATGAAAGTTGTACAGATAAAGCCCGGCGCACACGGGCGATTTGCGTGCAACTTTTTGACCCAAGCGAAAAATCGCTTCGTGTGTGGATATTTGCGATGGCGATTTTTTGTTGCTTGCAACAAATCACAGGTATCAAACATGCTTGATCTTCTATGACCTAAATAAATAAAAATCGCCAGCTGCTGACTTGTTGCAGAGATATCGCCGCGTGCGCGTCTTTGCGATAATGAAGCGATCACCTCCAAAGGCCAAGTCAATCCCTGCCCGCGAAGTAGTCACATGATTTCCACGTGACTTGCATCCCCTTCCCCAAATTGCCCACTGGTTGCAGATAATGCACACACGCAGCTACCCGAAAGGAGAAACTTGCATCCAAAAACTGTAATACGCTTGCAACGGGGGGAAAAAATAATAATAATTAAAGCCGCAAGCGGCCTCGACGGGCCCTCGCGCCAGCGGCCAAGGGGGGCGGGGGCATGCGTCCCCATGAAAAACCTTCCACAGCTTCTTCGGCAAGAGACATTACACCCACAATGGCGACAAAGCACAGAATTGGACACATGGCAACAATAGGGTCTCGCACTGTACGGTGCTCGGGGCCTAATAATAATGGTTCTCAGTAGTGGTGGCAGTCCAAGAAAAAGGGGCAAAATGTCGAGCGTAGTCGACCATGGCAAGCGCCCCAAAAAGGGTCTTGTAAAGAGTTTGCTTGCCAAGCTTGACAAATCAGAAGCTGCAATACCATTTCTGCCATAACCAGCACCCCCAGGGGCGAAAGTGCACAAAATTTGGCGTAAATGTGAGGTGAGCTACGAAGAGTTTGCGTATGAAGTTTGATGACAATTGAGTAAATAGAAGATGAGATATAGATTTTTGAAGAATAAATTTGTTGGTTTGTCCCATGTCAGTAGGTGGCGCTATGCTGTACATGAGCGATTATGAGACGGAAAAATAAGTGTCTACAACAGCAACGTACTATCACAAGGTAGTGGTGTGAAGGAAAAGCATTATGGAAATATTTACCAAAAACCCTTTTTTTTTAGAAACTGCGTTGGCCAAAAACAGCGCCCCCCATGGACGAAAATTCCCAAAATGTGGTATACATGACATGGGAGGTAGTAAGAGGGTGGCCGTGAAGTTTGATCAAATATGAGGAAAGACTGGAAATTTTGCCCAAAAATAGCGCCCCCAGTGGCGAAATATCACAGAAATTGGGTAACATGTCAGAAGCCCAATGCGTGATGTGCGTGTGAAGTATGAGCAGTTTTGAGCAATTAGAAGATTTGTTATGAATTTTTAAGCATGTAAAATTTTGAAGAGAAAATTGATTGACGTATAACTTCTGAACGGTTTATCCGACGTGAAACATATTTAGTAGCTTTTGTCAGACCTGTCTGTAGATGATATGTATCATTTTTGGTGACATTCCTATGAACGGTCCAGGAGGAGTTGCGCCCTCTTCGTGGCCATGCATCCCGCACAAAAGTGAAATTACCTCACTTCCTGTTGGGCGTGGCTAATGCATTGGCAATACATTTTTGTCCGGCTTAGTGAGATACATATGCGTACCAAATGGCATGCCACTACTACAAACTACATGGCAACCAGGCACCTTAACGCGGGAGGCCAAAATCACAACGAGTTAGGGGGCGCTATAGAGGCCCTGAGGCCCGCCTGGATCTGGGCTTTTGGTTCTCAGTAGCGGTGGCAGTCTAAGAAAAAGGAGCCAAATTTCGTGCGTTGTCGACCATGGCAAGCGCCCCAATAAGGGTCTTGGAAAGAGTTTGCTTGCCAAGTTTGACAAATCAGAAGCTGCAATATCATTTCTGCCATAACCAGCACCCCCAGGGGCGAAAGTGCACAAAATTTGGCGTATATGTCAGGTGAGCTATGAAGAGTTTGCGTATGAAGTTTGATGACAATTGAGTAAATAGAAGATGAAATATAGATTTTTGAAGAATAAATTTTTTGGTTTTTCCCATGTCAGTAGGTGGCGCAATGCTGTACATGAGCGATTATGAGTTGGAAAAATAAGTGTCTACAACAGCAACGTTCTATCACAAGGTAGTGGTGTGAAGGAAAAGCATTATGGAATTATTTACCAAAAACCCGTTTTGGAGCAAATGCGTCGGCCAAGAACAGCGCCCCCCATGGACGAAAATTCCCAAAATGTGGTATACACGACATGGGAGGTAGTAAGAGGGTGGCTGTGAAGTTTGACCAAATTTGAGGAAAGATTGGATTTTTTGCCCAAAAATAGCGCCCCCAGTGGCGAAATGTGACAGAAATTGGGTAACATGTCAGAAGCCCCATGAGTGACCTGCGTGTGAAGTATGAGCAGTTTTGAGCAATTAGAAGATTTGTTATGAATTTTTAAGCATGTAAAATTTTGAAGTGAAAATTGATTGACGTATAACTTCTGAACGGTTTATCCGACGTGAAACGTATTTAGTAACTTTTGTCAGCCATGTCTGTAGATGATGTGTATCAATTTTGGTGACATTCCTATGAACGGTCTAGGAGGAGTTGCGCCATCTTCGTGGCCATGCATTTCGCACAAAAGTGAAATTACCTCACTTCCTGTTGGGCGTGGCTAATGCATTGGCATTACATTTTTGTCCGGCTTAGTGAGATACATATGTCTACCAAATGGCATGCCAGTACTACAAACTATATGGCAACCAGGAGCCTTCGAAAAAAGGCAAAATTTTCAAGGCGTTAGGGGGCGCTATAGAGGCCCAGAGCCCCGCCCAGATCTGGGGTTTTGGATCTGAGTAGCGTAGGGGATGCCGATAAAATGATCCAAAATATGCGCGTTTTCGTCCACAGGAAGTGCCCCAAAAAAGGCCGAACAGCGACCGCGACTAAGGAATAATAATAATAATAATAATAAGAATTAAAGCCGCAAGCGGCCTCGACGGGCCCTCGCGCCAGCGGCCAAGGGGGGCAGGGGCATGCGTCCCCGCGAAATACCTTCCACAGCTTCTTCGGCAAGAGACATTACTCCCACAATGGCGACAAAGCACAGAATCGGACACAGAGTACACGGTGCGCTGAGATGTTGTCATGGACAGAAAATTTTATGCCATGGCTTCCCAACCAAATTAATGTATTTACCTCATCAGTCACCAAGCTATAGCTACATAGGATTGTCTTCTGTTAGACATCTATTAGTCTGTATGTAACGCTACAACACTTGCTCCCGACTGCCTACCCATTCCCCACAAGTCATGTGTGTTTAAGGCAACCAAAACAACATACTCCTGGTGCCTCATGATTGTAAACACCTCTCCTGCAACTGATACAGCGCAATGAGCGCCCCCAGTGGTCAAAGTTCACCAAATTTGGTATACATGTCAAGGGACCTATGAAGAGTTGTTGTGTCAAGTTTGATCAAGTTTGACCAATCAGAAGCCAAGATATAAAATGTTGCCAGAAAACAGCGCCCCCGGTGGCAAAAGTTTACAAAATTTGGGAGATATGTCAGGTGACCTGTTAAGAGTGTGCGTATCAAGTTTGATCAAGATTGAGTAAATAGAAGATGAGATATTGATTTTTGAAGAAAAAATGTTTTGGTTTTTCCCATGTCAGTAGGTGGCGCTATGCTGTACATGAGCGATTATGAGTTGGAAAAATAAGTGTCTACAACAGCACCGTACGATCACAAGGTAGTGGTGTGAAGGAAAAGCATTAAGGAATTATTTACCAAAAACCCGTTTTGGAGCAATTGCGTCGGCCAAAAACAGCGCCCCCCATGGACGAAAATTCCCAAAATGGGGTATACATGACATGGGAGGTAGTAAGAGGGTGGCCGTGAAGTTTGACCAAATTTGAGGAAAGATTGGATTTTTTGCCCAAAAATAGCGCCCCCAGTGGCGAAATATCACAGAATTTGGGTAGCATGTCAGAACCCCAATGAGTGATTTGCGTGTGAAGTATGAGCAGTTTTGAGCAATTAGAAGATTTGTTATGAATTTTTAAGCATGTAAAATATTGCATTGAAAATTGATTGACGTATAACTTCTGAACGGCTTATCCTACGTGAAAAGTATTTAGGAAATTTTGTCAGCCATGGCTGTAGATGATGTCTAACAATTTTGGTGACATTCCTATGAACGGCCTAGGAGGAGTTGCGCCGTCTTCGTGGCCATGCATTTCGCACAAAAGTGAAATTACCTCACTTCCTGTTGGGCGTGGCTAATGCATTGGCATTACATTTTTGTCCGGCTTAGTGAGATACATATGCGTACCAAATGGCATGCCACTACTACAAACTACATGGCAACCAGGCACCTTTATGCGGGAGGCCAAAATCACAACGACTTAGGGGGCGCTAAAGAGGCCCTGAGGCCCGCCTGGAGCGGGGCTTCTGGTTCTCAGTAGCGGTGGCAGTCTAAGAAAAAGGAGCCAAATTTCGTGCGTTGTCGACCATGGCAAGCGCCCCAAAAAGGGTCTTGTAAAGAGTTTGCTTGCCAAGTTTGACAAATCAGAAGCTGCAATATCATTTTTGCCATAACCAGCACCCCCAGGGGCGAAAGTGCACAAAATTTGGCGTATATGTCAGGCGAGCTATGAAGAGTTAGCGTATGAAGTTTGATGACAATTGAGTAAATAGAAGATGAGATATAGATTTTTGAAGAATAAATTTTTTGGTTTTTCCCATGTCAGTAGGTGGCGCTATGCTGTACATGAGCGATTATGAGTTGGAAAAATAAGTGTCTACAACAGCAACGTACTATCACATGGTAGTGGTGTGAAGGAAAAGCATTATGGAATAATTTACCAAAAACCCGTTTTGGAGCAATTGCGTCGGCCAAAAACAGCGCCCCCCATGGACGAAAATTCCCAAAATGTGGTATACATGACATGGGAGGTAGTAAGAGGGTGGCCGTGAAGTTTGACCAAATTTGAGGAAAGATTGGATTTTTTGCCCAAAAATAGCGCCCCCAGTGGCGAAATATCACAGAAATTGGGTAACATGTCAGAAGCCCAATGAGTGATGTGCGTGTGAAGTATGAGCAGTTTTGAGCAACTAGAAGATTTGTTATGAATTTTTAAGCATGTAAAATTTTGCATCGAAAATTGATTGACGTATAACTTCTGAACGGTTTATGCTACGTGAAACGTATTTAGTAACTTTTGTCAGCCATGTCGGTAGATGATGTGTATCAATTTTGGTGACATTCCTATGAACGGTCTAGGAGGAGTTGCGCCGTCTTCGTGGCCATGCATTTCGCACAAAAGTGAAATTACCTCACTTCCTGTTGGGCGTGGCTAATGCATTGGCATTACATTTTTGTCCGGCTTAGTGAGATACATATGCGTACCAAATGGCATGCCACTACTACAAACTACATGGCAACCAGGCACCTTAATGCGGGAGACCAAAATCACAACGACTTAGGGGGCGCTATAGAGGCCCTGAGCCCCGGCCAAGTTTGGGCTTTTGGTTCTGAGTAGCGGTGGCAATTCTCGGAACTGGCGCCAAATTTCGTGCGTTTTCGCCCATGGCAAGTGCCCCGAAAATGGCCCAACAGCGGAGAAAAATAAAGAAGAAGAAGAAGAAGAAGACGGAAGAATAATAATAGTGAACTCTTACAAGAACAATAGGGCCTTCGCCCTATAGGGCTCGGGCCCTAATAATAATAAAAAACCGAACAAGATCAATAGGGCCTTCGCCCTTTCGGGCTCGGGCCCTAATAAATAATAAATCACTCGTGTGCACTGGGCTTAAGGAGATGAGAGTGCTGGACAGACTAATAGACTAAAGCTCTGCTGCATCACTCTCTTTAGGTCGAGCTGAAGCAAGGGTTTAAAATCCCACTCCACCACTAGCAGGAAGTTGAACGCACTTTTGGGTAAATGTAGGAAATTGTAAACCAGTCAACAAACATACACCAGCACATCAGTGAAATACGTTTATGATAAAATAAAACAAAACCCGAATCAAATTAGAATTTCATTAATAAATAAATCTTAGATCCCACTGGAGATCATGTTAATTATAAAGATTAATACGCAAGCTGTCCTGGGGGGATTTTTCCTTCTGTAATTTAAACCTTATTTTTATAACCCACAGTTTGAACAATGCAAATTCACTAAGAGAAATTAAAAGCGCGTTAGTTCGCAAAAATATACAGCCGTCTGTGGCTATGAACCAAGGTCATGCTCTCTGGGTGGGAATAATGGCGCCATCCACCCAACCATCCATCCTCTCCCTCTCCATCAATCACAGCAACACCAGCCAGAGAAACCATGACCTTGTGTATGTGGAAGAGGACAGACAGCACTTCTCTCTGAGTGTTGCGCTGCACTGTGACGCAGCATGAGCGGAAAAGACGTGGCTTGCTAGCTTCTCGGAGGAAGCACGCGTGAGCCCTTCCTGGCTCATCGCAGTCATATGACGGGGAAGAGCTGGCTGGTGGATGGGAATTGGGGAGAATCTCAGAAAACCAAGATGATGGTTGTTTGTTTTAAGCCTCGGTCACAACCGGCCGTATGTGCTCCTACGGCCGGTCTATGTGCAAAAAACGCAAGAAACGCACGGAGGGCGCGCGTGTGACGTGCTGATTTTCGAGCCGTAGACTGGCCGCAGAGGTTCTTTGTCATGTCAAACAAACTCTACGAACGCTTACGGTTTTTTCAGGTTGCAAGACAAACTTGCGGCCAACGTGCGTCTTTCTAAACGAACACAAAAAAAAAAGGCAGCCAGGGCTTTTTCTAGAAAATTTTAGTATGAGGGCGCTCACCATGGCGAGGGAGCGAAGCCGGGGGGGGGGGGCCGGTTGTCCCCCCCCGCCGTGCAAAGCCTTTGAAAAATGCTCCAATGGGACATTCTGAGGCTATCTGAGAGGGAAATTGTAACAAATTGTCTGTCAACATTGAAAAAGAAAGAAGTAATCATCTTCTGCCCCGGACAGTCTTTGGCTTTCTTCCGCTTCGTGCCGCGGGATGACATCTTTAAATGCCCAAGTGTCAACAAAAACAACTCGCGAACTACTTCTGTCAAAAGCTCCCACGCCGGTGGGTGAAAGGTCATTCAGTCTCGAGAAATCTCGCTCTACAAGTCAGCTGACCTTGTACGTAACCCACGTCAAATCTCGCGAGAGCAGCCGCGACAAGTAAACAACTAAACAACATGGCGCCTCAGTCTGGAAAACGCCAATTCAGATTGTTTTTGCACTGTCTGGTGGTGTATCTACTATGATTGGAATATTTTTGGAGCAATTATAACGTATTTGATGATCAGATACAGTCACGTAGTGTTGCTGGGATGTTTTCACGGAGTCGGTAAGGGGGCGCACGCCGAGAGTAAGAGGGCGCAGCGCCCCTGTTCCCCCGTTTAGACGAAAGCCTGGCAGCGATTTGGGAAACGCCAAAAATCACACAGCCAAAAAAAAAAAAAAAAATCATACGTCCGGTTGTGACCTAGGCTTTAGAGATAGTCCGTGAGAGCAAATCCTCTTGTAATTTCGTTCATACTTAAAAGTTGTGTCCTCCCTTTGGAACAGCTCAGGCAATCTTTCAAACAAACTGTCCAAGGAAACCAGGGAAAACACACTGCTCTGTATCCTTTTTTAAAATCACGCCCACATCACAAACTCTTTCCCGCCTTCACCATGGTGGAGAGATATTTAAAATAAAATAAAACGATGAGGTGGGTATGTGAAACATCCTCATCCTTTACCTCAATAAGCTTTTGAAGGTGAGATAATGAAGCCCCAACTGGAAGCTTAAATGAGCTCCATGTGCTCACGCGATGACCTAATGCATGCATGTGTTCTGGGGGAAAGGATACCTTTATATCAAAGCAATCATTTGGCACAGGATGAAGAACCTGCTTCTCTTCCTCTCCCTCCGATTCGCCTCGAAGGGACGATGGCTCGAGTTTCACTCGGCCTACATAAACAGTGGAATTCACCCGGCCGCTTCGTTTCCTTTATAATCGGGCCTCTCGCGCTCCTGTTCTCAATCAGACACCAGTTTACATTTACTTCAAACGGCACTTAACTGATCCAGGAGGAATGGGAGCTTTGTAAATTTTCTTATGACGGTGAAAGGCACAGCTGGACAAAGGAAGGCTCGAGGTATCCGTAGGATCAGATGTTTATCTGCAGCGGCTAGGCCGCAGTCACGGAAAGGCATTTGAGCTCATGTGAAAGGATTGACCATGCCTAATGTAGGACTCATTACAGGGTGCAGCTATTATAAAACAAACCTTCACTACAACAAGTTGCATTGGCGGGGGATGTGACCTAAAGTTAAGTGACTGGTTTTGTTAAAACTGAGATGAATCATATTTTTACTATCGACCTCAAATACCTCTGGAATAAAAAGCACTGATACAGGTATCAAATTGTGTAAAAGTCCAGCATGTTCAATACTTTGCACCGGTCTTTTAACACGCCCTAGTAACCACTCAAAACCATGGTGCCAAATTGAATAATACGAATTCTTATACATACAGGCCACTGTTTCCATGGAATAAAAACATTTATATTTTTTTCGCGGCCCGGTTTCCATCAAATCCTGTGCTCTGATTGGCTGGCGAGCGGGTCCGTATCGTAGGACCCCAGACGCGGACCTCTGGCGACTCGCTCGTTCACAACAACAAACATAGTAGCAATCTGTGTCAACATTTTTTTTAAATAAGATTTATTTATAAGATTTTTATCATCAAAAATCATACATTTTTGCCAGCATTTCTCAGAAGAATAGCATTAATTTTACATCATGGATAGCGATAACGACAGTCCTCACAGCGAAAGCGAGTTTTACTACCCTGAGGAAGAAGAAATAAAAGAAAACATTTCAGGAGAAAGCTAAAAACCTCTAACTGCTGCCAACGCCAAGCAAAAACATGGCTGAATCCTGAATGCCTCAATTTTGTATAAATAGGGGACTACATAGGCGGCAAAATGTAGTTTTTTTCCTGCCATGGAAGTGCACTTGTATACCGAGGAGGAAGCCATTTGCATTACAGCCGTGAATGAGGATTCAAAATGGCGTCTGGGCTCGGTTTTCCCTTTCGGGCGCTCTCGTTTTCTGTTAGAATTTGGTAAAGAAAAAAATAAATTATTTACTAGCTTAAGGTCGGTCCGTATGGTGAAATACCGTGACCTCGCTCAGTACTTTCAAGACCTCAGTCATGGTATTTCACGATACGGACCTCCCAGCTGGTAAATAACATGTTTTCTAGTCCCTTCTAGCGGGTTAATTGATGCCATGCAAGATCATCATCATATCGCTTATCCTCCATGTATTACGCCACTGTCACCAATGGAGAATGAGTGTGCAATAGTTATATCACACGTTGTCAAGACAACACGACGTCACACATGAAGATCCAATGACAAAACTTTCCTGTTGCGCACGCGCACAATCTTTTCTTTGTCGGCCGGGAGAGAGAGAAGACAGGGTTAACTCAGTGCTCGGTTTAAGCACTAAATAAATAAACTGAAACTAAAGATGCGCTGAACACCCGAAAGGCTACCAAAACTTCATTATATATTCTTCATGCATATTTACAAGAGAAAAACATACCAACGGACATTAAAAAAAAAAAAAAACTGGAAGAGTGACACATTGGAGATGTAAAACTTCCACGTTAGGTGAGTGGCTGACAGTTTGTTCACAAACATGATCGCGAGTTTTGCTTCATTAAAAGTTGAAGTTTTAAAGAGAAAGACGCATTGAACACCCGAAAGGCTACCAAGACTTCCTTGGATATTCTTCATGCATTTAATCTTCTGCATTTTATATTTTATATGGAAAAACTGGAAAAGACACGCCCGCACTCGCGAGTGACTAACAGTTTGTAAACAAAAATGGCAGCAAGGTTTGCTTCATTCAAAGTGGAAGATTTAAAAGAGAACTACGTGTTTTTTTCGGTTCTGAAAAAGTCATTTTTCCAAATCGTGTAAATCCGTTAAGATTTTTTTTGGGGGGGGGGGGGGGGGGGGGGTATAGGGGTGGCTCTCTCACTGTCTCACTCTCATAGGGCCAATGATTTTCTGTGATCGCGGGAAACAGATGGAAATTACGGAATTTTTATGGTGAAACATTGCTCGCATGTCAAAATGTAACTGCCGCAGAAGGCTTCCGCCCAAGCAGACATGCCTTCAGTGTTGCCAGATATTGCTAACGTTTTCCACCCCAAAATATGTTCAAAACCAGCCAAAAAGCACCTAAACCTGCCCAATCTGGCAACACTGCATGCCTTTCCGGTCAAGTGACTGTGATTGGCTTGTGGCACACCTAGCCAGCCAATGAGCTGCTTGTTTACAGATTCGCTCCCCGCGTCGCAACCAGAATGGCGACCGCTTAAAAGAAATGAATGCTCTGCCAGTGGCGAGTGTGGACGTTGCGTGACTCGCAGAAGATTGTCGCAGGTCGGCGAAAAAACGACTTACTAATAGATATAAAAAAATAAAAGTAATTTAAGTAAGTTTAAAATGTAATTTAAATAAAAAGTAAAGTATTCATAAATTGAAGTTTGGAAGCGCCTCTGTTTTTGGGCTGAGGAGAAGTTTGAAAGGGTGTACCGCGATTCTGCCTTCTTGCATCGCGATACAAGAAGGATCGTGGCTCTGCGTATCGCGATTTCGATACGCATATCGTTACAGCCCTAATGGATAAACATTCCTGGGAAAGGAAAACAAAAAGATCCTGACAGTGTTCAATTCATCAGAGCCATCAACACTTGCTCGTTAACCACAGGCTCGTAAAGACGCTCAAACAAACAGTCAATGACTGACTACAAACGAGTCTAACCTGGTAGTGATGCGCTGTAGTGTTCTAGTCAAATACTGTAACATTTACAAAACAGAAATCCTCATTAGTGAAGATGCCAACGTTGGCATAAAGTCTAGAACCGTAACAACATACACTCCGACAGGATGGACAGTTCTCAGCTGGAACAGGAAAAAGAGGATTGCCAAGAACCTAAAGTTAGAATCAGCAAGATTTATGCAAACCCAGGAAAAGGCTGCATGTGAGGATGAACAGAATAGCGCAGTCACACGGGTTAGCAGAACGACAACACAGGACAGGAAGTCGAAGAGCCTCTCTGAACGCCACGACAGCTTCCCCAGATGTGCGCGCACGCATGCACATGCTAGGAGACAGTTTACATCTGGAGAAGAGATTAGAAGTGCTCTTTGCACCAAACCTATAAACACACACCCACACGCTGACAGGCTTTATAGTCCCTTACTTTTGTCCAAAAGCCCTGCAAGGTGTTGGATGACAAGTGGAACACGTCTCCTAGCTGCCTATTCACTAAAAATACCTCGCACACAGAGCAAAAATATCTCAGTGGAACGTCGACTACCCCGAGAATAGCCGTAGGGCCTGTACTATGAAAGATGATGATGATGTACTCACCAAAGTGAAGTCCCACTGAGGGCCGGGTGTGAGAAAGACGAAAGAGCTTCCTCTTCTCAAAGGAGGCCTAGAGCAAACAAAACAAGGGTCAGGAAGTATGTATAAATAAATATTTTATATACACACTGTGTGCGCGCGCGGTGGTGTAGTGGTTAGCGCTGTCGCCTCACAGCAAGAAGGTCCGGGATCGAGCCCCGTGGCCGGCGAGGGCCTTTCTGTGTGGAGTTTGCATGTTCTCCCCGTGTCCGTGTGGGTTTCCTCCGGGTGCTCCGGTTTCCCCCACAGTCCAAAGACATGCAGGTTAGGTTAACTGGTGACTCTAAATTGACCGTAGGTGTGAATGTGAGTGTGAATGGTTGTCTGTGTCTATGTGCAGCCCTGTGATGACCTGGCGACTTGTCCAGGGTGTACCCCGCCTTTCGCCCGTAGTCAGCTGGGATAGGCTCCAGCTCGCCTGCGACCCTGTAGAACAGGATAAAGCAGCTAGAGATGAGATGAGATGAGAAGGTTGGGGCTATTTTTTTTTAAGAACCAAAGTGCTCCACCTTTAACAGAGACAAATATGAAAAATGCTGTTAAACAAATAAGTAAGGGCATGCGAGTGTGCTCGATCACCTAATACCTCACCTAACCACCCCCCACCCCAGACACACACAAAAGGGGAAAAAAAAAAAAAATTATATATATATATATATATATAAAATTTTTTTTTTTTAGGGCTGTAACAATATGCGTATCGAAATCGCGATACGCAGAGCCACGATCCGTATCGCGATACAAGAAGGCAGAATTGCGGTACACCCTTTCAAACTTCTCCTCAGCCCAAAAACAGAGGCGCTTCCAAACTTCAATTTATGAATACTTGACTTTTTATTTAAATTACATTTTAAAACTTACTTAAATTACTTTTTTTTTTTATATCTATTAGTAAGTCGTTTTTTCACCGACCTGCGACAATCTTCTGCGAGTCACGCAACGTCCACACTCGCCACTGGCAGAGCATTCATTTCTTTTCAGCGGTCGCCATTCTGGTTGCGACGCGGGGAGCGAATCTGTAAACAAGCAGCTCATTGGCTGGCTAGGTGTGCCACAAGCCAATCACAATCACTTGACCGGAAAGGCATGCAGTGTTGCCAGATTGGGCAGGTTTAGGTGCTTTTTGGCTGGTTTTGAACATATGTTGGGGTGGAAAACGTTAGCAATATCTGGCAACACTGAAGGCATGTCTGCTTGGGCGGAAGCCTTCTGCGGTAGTTACATTTTGACACGCGAGCAATGTTTCACTATAAAAATTCCGTAATTTCCATCTGTTTTCCGCGATCACAGAAAATCATTGGCCCTATGAGAGTGAGACAGTGAGAGAGCCACCCCTATTACCCCCCCCCAAAAAAAAAATCTTAACGGATTTACACGATTTGGAAAAATGACTTTTTCAGAACCGAAAAAAAACAGAGCTTCCGGCTCAACAGTATTATTTTGAGAAATAAAACATTTTTGGATATACATTTGTTCATTTTTGCATACATATTACTCATTCTCTGCAGTGGTCTGAATTCATCTCATCTCATTATCTCTAGCCGCTTTATCCTTCTACAGGGTCGCAGGCAAGCTGGAGCCTATCCCAGCTGACTACGGGCGAAAGGCGGGGTACACCCTGGACAAGTCGCCAGGTCATCACAGGGCTGACACATAGACACAGACAACCATTCACACTCACATTCACACCTACGGTCAATTTAGAGTCACCAGTTAACCTAACCTGCATGTCTTTGGACTGTGGGGGAAACCGGAGCACCCGGAGGAAACCCACGCGGACACGAGGAGAACATGCAAACTCCACACAGAAAGGCCCTCGCCGGCCACGGGGCTCGAACCCAGGACCTTCTTGCTGTGAGGCGACAGCGCTAACCACTACACCACCGTGCCGCCCATGGTCTGAATTATTTGTTATTAAATAGTTAATGTAAGTAAGTAAATGTTAGTCAAATTTACTACTTTAAAAAAACATTTTTAAAAAAATCGTGGGCGTATCGAATCGTGGGTCAAAAATCGCGATATGAATCGAATCGTGAGTTGGGTGCATCATTACAGCCCTAAAAAAATAAATAAATTATATATATATATATATATATATATATATATATATATATATATATCCCACTCGCACCCTCTTGCCTCTGATAGATTCTTTTCAAGAATCATAATATTTGAGTTTGTTTTGGAAGTTTGGAAGTGAAGGCAGAAAAAGAAAAGAAAAAAAAAAAAAAAGAAGAGGAGCTGCACTTCGTTGAATGGCTTTCTACCAAAGAAAACGCGCAAAACCCTGCTTTCCACAGAATAAAACAAAACTTTTTCCAGCATGTTTGGACAGGACGTATTGCCTGAGATACTTTCCACTAGTCATTCTAGAGTTGGGAAAATAATTTTGCATAATCTTTCCAGAGAGACGTGCATGCAGTACATACATTTAAAATAAATAAATAAATAAATAAAATAGTAGTAATTAAAAATATAAAAAACCCCTAAACATTCTGCCAGGACTAAAATCCCAGAGATACTCTGGGATATAATCACATTACTTCATCTCCCAATGTAAAACGAATCCAGTCCAAATAGGCCTCATGTCTACAGTCCTCCTCCTCACTGGAATTCATATACTCTATATTTATATGCCACTTGGATCACATGTAGCTCTCCAAACTGTTGCCACAAAATTGGAAACGCACAATTATCTAGGATGTCTCTGTATGCTGTAGCATTATAGTTTCCCTTCACTGGAACGAAGGGGCCCAAACATGTTCCAGCATGAAGCACAATGCCCCTGTGCACAAAACCAGCTCCATGAACACATCGATTGCCAAGTTTGGAGTGGAAGAACTCCACTGATTTGCACAGAGCCTTAACCTCACCGAACACCTTTGAGATGAAGTGGAACGTTGACTGGACCCCAGGCATCCTCACCGAACATCACTGCTCTTGTGGATGAAGCCACGCTCCGAAATCTCATGGAAAACCATCCCAGAAGACTGGAGGTCTTCTGGGATGCACAGAAAGTACATTTGGGTCTGAAGGTCAGGCACCCACAAACCTTTGGGCCATGCAATATAGCTGCTCATTGTTTTTCGGTCGCAAACTTCAGGCATAAAGGTGGTCGTCATACACGTACATCTGCATGTTAGCTACCATTTTTCAGCCTGGTTAAGTTTCTGGGCAACAAAACCATAACACTGGCTAACAGACACTAGCTTTTACTCACCCTCTGAGCTAGCTAGTGAATGGGTCATCCATCTGCATTCCTCCAATCCTCGAACTTAAATAATTAAAGCATCTTGACCAGTGAGCCATAAACCCAGCAAACTCACTGGCTACAAAAAGTTGTGCATTTAGCTGCATCAGAATACGTTACGTACCACACCCCGAGCCTGGTATACTGCTGCTTTGTGTGATGTTGCATCTTCAGCTGGTGGTTGCAAAAGCAGACAGAGAGGAACGCCTCAGCCAAACATAAGCAAAATCGCTCAAACTCTCATTCAGACGATCCAATTCACGAACTCTTCTCCTCCCAATTCCCTCTCTCTGACCAAAATCACTGCAGTGCTCGGTCTTTATATGGGGTCTGGTAACAACTGTGCATGTGGGGTCATGTTGACACAGATAAGGAATCCTTTTTCAGCCGTACAGGAGAGACGGCCCCCCCCCCGCCAAACACACTGAAACATTCGCGCATTCATCAGCTAATCTGCAGGATGTGAGTCTGACCCCTCACGGACAATCTGAGTGGATCATTTAAACCACAGTGCAAGTATTGATTTGTTTTAAATGTTAATGCACCCTAAAACAAAAATTGCTCTTTGTAACTAATTACTTCACATCCATGGATTTTATGTATAAACTATTACTCTACCATAATAAAAATCTTTGCTCCAGGGCTGCACAGGTGACTATTTTAACTTCCTTGGTTAATTAATAATAATTCAAAAAAAAAATTTCACGGTCCGGTTTCCATCAAATCCTGCGCTCTGATTGGCTGGCGAGCGGGTCCGTATCCTACGATACGGACCCCGGTTATGGACCTCTGGCGACTCGCTTGTTCACAACAAACATACTACCAATTTTTGTCAACATTTATTTTCGCATTTTTCAGGAGAATAGCATTAATTTTACAGCATGGATAGCGATAACGACAGTGTTCACAGCGAAAGCGAGTTTTACTACCCTGAGGAAGAAGAAATAAATAAAACATTTCAGGAGAAAGCTAAAAACCTGTAACTGTTGCTAACGCCGAGCAAAAACATATCTGAATCCTGAATGACTCCTATTTGTATAAATAGGGGACTACATAGGCGGCAAAATGTAGTTTTTTTCCTGCCATGGAAGTGCACTTGTATACCGAGGAGGAAGCAATTTGCATTACAGCCGTGAACGAGGATTCAAAATGGCGGCTCGGCTCGGTTTTCCTTTTCGGGCGCTCTCGTTTTCTGTTAGAATTTGGTAAAGAAAAAAAAATACATTATGTACCAGCTTAAGGTCGGTCCGTATGGTGAAATACCGTGACCTCGGCCTTGAATACTGACCTCGGCCCAGAGGCCTCGCTCAGTACTTTCAAGACCTCGGTCACAGTATTTCACGATACGGACCTCCCAGCTGATTCATTCATTCATACATACATACATACATACACACACATATATATGAGTGATTCCACGCTTATGGGTACTGAAATGGGGACATGAACTTATTTTAAAAAATTCACCTAAAACCATTTCTTTTTTTTACCATCAGGTCACAAAACATGTAATCTTTAATGAATGATATGTTAAAAGATAACTTTAATTTTCTGAGATGTAATAAAAACATATTTATATGCCAAAGTCAGAACGTAACAGAAGTGTTGTGGACATATATATTCTCAATTTTAACAATGTAGAATTACTTTTTGAAACATAGGAAGGTGATGTTTTAGCAAATATAATTAATAAACATGTGTAGTAGAATAAACATACACATTCTTTCAATAAGATTAACATGGTATATAGCTAGATTGTAATTAATTTGTAACAGACGCGAGATGGACGATCGTAACAGAAGTAATGTAACAGACATCATTTTGGAACTCATAGGCTTGACTTTGGCATATAAATATGTTTTTATTACATCTCAGAAAATTAAAGTTAGCTTTTAACATATCATTCATTAAAGATTACATGTTTTGTGACCTGATGGTAAAAAAAGAAATGGTTTTAGGTGAATTTTTAAAAATAAGTTCATGTCCCCATTTCAGTACCCATAAGCGTGGAATCACTCATTCATATATATACATACACATTTTATTTATATATTTATATATATATATATATATATATATATATATATATATATATATATACATATATATACATATATATATATATATATATATATATATATATATATATATATATATATATATACACACACACACACAATATTTTTTTTCTCTTGAGCATATTCCATGTAAATCTCAACGCTCTTACAAAATTGATATATGTAAAAAATACGTCATATTAAAACACTGACTGTATCTAAAAATGTCAAATCAACAATGTCGAATGGTTCTTTGATTAAACAAGTTTTTAGTTACTTGTTTTACTGACTACTGCATTAAAAAAAATCAAATTCTTTATTAATGCTTTAACTTTCCACATGTTTTTTTCCCCCCTATCCACATTCACTGAATATGAGCAATCGCACAGTCTGATTGGCTACTCTACTACTAGGCTATCAGCTCATATACCACGAGTAGAGAAAAACAAAACGGTGGAGTGTTTTACTGAAATCAACAGAGGACGAAATAAAAACTACTTGAAAAACATGGAATAAAAAGTATTTGATGGTAAGAACGCATCTTTAATTTTTCAATAATCATTATAGCATTTTTCACAAATTGCTATGATCACTTCGCCGGTTTGATTACGTTCGTCATTTTTTAAGCATTAAAATTTGTTGAACGTTTTTTAGACTGGTTTAACAGCTTAAAAAAAAAAAAAGCTTAAAAATTACAAACCCACCACACAACACTAAAAAGTCAATTCGTGCAGACAGACATTGATCAGTTTTTAAGAAGTTCACCTCAGCGAAAATGATTTCGTTGGACATTTTGTATTTAAAAAAAAAAAAGAAGTTTTTATTTATTCAATTTGAAAAAATAAAATAAAATAAAAAAATGCTGTGTTTCTCAAAATCCAGTGAATGTTGTTAGAATAAAACAGTTATTCCAAGATATTGAGTCGTACATGGCTTATAGCCAACTCGGTGCGACATGCCTCATCGGCTATCAGCTCACGTATGACTCGATTTCATGGAATAACTTAAATATACTGGGGTGGGATTATTTTTTTTTTAAAAATACACCAGTTCTGTGCAAATTTGGCACTTTAAAGTTCATTTAAAGTTCAGAGTTCAAATTTCAGCACAGTCACCGCTTGAGCAAGGCCCAGACCCCTCAACTACTCCGTTGTACAAGTGAGATAAACGCAAGTCGCTCTGGATAAGGGTATCTACCAAATAGCGGAATATAAAAACTGAAGGAAGATTTTGTAAAGAAAGGAAACAAAGCTTCTTAATAGTTTTTCCACCCATTTTATACACTGAAAGAGGAAGAAATAAATGGTATTGCTTGGCATTTCACCTTTTGCATCATTACCACCTGGAATGGTGGAGGGGTAACAACAGGTCATGTCACATCTACCCCCTTTCGAACTACGCTTTTTAAAGGCATATGAGCACGGAGACATTCTTATCATTCTGTGATAAGCTGTTTAAAGTGCTTTAACTCTTCTGGGATGCGACACTTGCCTCCTTTCAGCTGCCTCTTCTTTCATCCGTTTGTTATTGCAGCACACAGGGAATGTGCCCACAGCTAACAGAGGTGTGTGTAGAGTCCGGGTGGTCTACAAAACCGTTTCAGAGCCTGATAATGCACGGTAGCTTAGCTTGCTCGGTCCACTCTGTGGTCTTAAAGGAACAGTCCACCGTACTTCCATAATGAAATATGCTCTTATCTGAATTGAGACGAGCTGCTCCGTACCTCTCCGAGCTTTGCGTGACCTCCCAGTCAGTCAGACGCGCTGTCACTCCTGTTAGCAATGTAGCTAGGCTCAGCACGGCCAATGGTATTTTTTGGGGCTGTAGTTAGATGCGACCAAACTCTTCCGCGTTTTTCCTGTTTACATAGGTTTATATGACCAGTGATATGAAACAAGTTCAGTTACACAAATTGAAACGTAGCGATTTTCTATGCTATGGAAAGTGCGCACTATAATGACAGGCGTACTAACACCTTCTGCACGCTTCGGCAGCGCATTGATACGGAGCTCAGATATCAACGCGCTGCCGAAGCGCGCAGAAGGTGTCAGTACGCCTGTCATTATAGTGCGGACTTTCCATAGCATAGAAAATCGCTACGTTTCAATTTGTGTAACTGAACTTGTTTCATATCACTGGTCATATAAACCTATGTAAACAGGAAAAACGCGGAAGAGTTTGGTCGCATCTAACTACAGCCCCAAAAAATACCATTGGCCGTGCTGAGCCTAGCTACATTGCTAACAGGAGTGACAGCGCGTCTGACTGACTGGGAGGTCACGCAAAGCTCGGAGAGGTACGGAGCAGCTCGTCTCAATTCAGATAAGAGCATATTTCATTATGGAAGTACGGTGGACTGTTCCTTTAACTGTAGCCGCTTGGGCTGTTGTCTCACGCTACACAAAAAATAAAGTTTAGAGAGGATTTTACGATACTCAAGTCCAGTGACTATCGCTCGCTCTGAACACTTTTACCGATATGAGCCAATCAGGTTTCAGCCTTCAACATCCTGAAGCTAGGAGTCAGAACCACTGTATCCAACGGGTGGAGCGTCTGACCCTACACAGGCCATTAATAGTTGCAGTCTGATCATAAAAAACATTATGCTCATTCCACCATTTAACAAATTCATCTTTTCTGTATCTGTATGCTCAAACTCCTCTATTCATGTGTGTAATCAATTAGAAGAGAGCCAAGTAGTGCCGTGACACAAATAAACATCAAGCAGACTGTTTAAAAAGAGGCTTGGTTGACGTGCTGCATTTTTTAAGATTATGGCTTTCATAAAAAGGTTAAATATGCCATATATTTATTTGCAGCTACTGGGAAGCCATGGCCTAAAGGTTAGAGAAGCAGCTTTGGGACCAAAAGGTCACCGATTCGATTCCCTGGACCAGCAGGAATGGCTGAAGTGCCCTTGAGCAAGGCACTGACCCCGCCCCGGCTGCTGTTGGTATGTTGTACGTCACTCTGGAGAAGAGCGTCTGCTCAATGCCTGTAATGTAATAAAACTTCAGACACACCTCAAACTCCACTTCACTCAGACGTATGGTCCCTCCAAGTTTCTGACAGCTGTTTCTAATCCTCAGATCTGCACACCCTCCGAAAGAGACGCCCGAGCCACCTCAGCTGATTCCTCTCGATGTGGAGGAGCAGCGGCTCTACTCCGAGCTCCTCCCGAGTGACTGTGCTTCTCACCCCATCTCTAAGGGAGCGCCCAGCCACCCTGAGAAGGGAACTCATTTCAGTTCAGCCGCTTGTATCCGCAATCTTGTTCTTTCGGTCATTACACAAAGCTCATGACCATAGGTTCCAGGCATGTCCCCCCGGGAGGAGGCCCCAGGGAAAACCCAGGACACGCTGGAGGGACTATGTCTCTCGGCTGGCCTGGGAACGCCTGGGTGTTCTTCCCGAGGAGCTGGCCGAGGTGTCTGGGGAGAGGGAAGTTTGGGCTTCCATGCTCAGACTGCTACCCCCGCGACCCGGCCCCCGATAAGCGGAAGAAAATGAGACGAGATGAGATGACTTCATCATGCAAAGGACCATTTGTGTCTAGAGATGCAAGACAGGTAGTCGTCGACTTGCGACCTATGCAACTTACAACTTTACGACCGTCTGGTTACGACTGGCAAGTGTTTCCCAGCTGAGCGTACGACAGTTTCCGCCCCAGCTCCCGACAGCGCCTCTCGCCACATACAACAGTTTCCGCCCCAGCTCCAGACACATGCGCATTCTCTCTCGCGCACTCCATCATACAGTTTCCAACCCAGCTCCTGGTTTATGAAACGAGCAAATCCTCCCGCCAACCCGAGCGCTGCAACAGCTGATGACGACGTAGACGACCCACAGCCAAGCACCAGCGATGCCAGCGGTCACTAAATGTTGTATTTTGCTATATTTTACATTTGTATTTTGGTATGTTTCAAACTATTAGGTAATTATCAAATATTAGCAGGGGTGAAAGTAAACCGGTGCTGCGCACTGTCAAAAGATTTAGGGCCGGTGCGTCGCACCTGTAAGAGAGAGAGTTTATGCTGACTTAAAAAAAAAAAAAAAAAAAAAAAACACATAAAATTAGTAATGTTCGCCGTTTGAGAAGAAAAAACATCTACCCACAATATGCCATTTTTGACCAGCTCCGATGAAGAGTAGCGTGTTTAAAAAGTCATAGGATGTGTGACGCACGTCAGCAGCAGCTTCCTTTTGCAGTGCATCGACCGACACTTTCAAATCCACCCATTCGAGCCGCAAAAATGATAATTAGGAAAATAATGGTACTAAACGCCAGCAAGTATGGTAATCCGTTTTCAAAACTTCTGCAAACGTCTCCCATGTTTTGGTCTTTCTGTTGGTGCGTTTTTGGAACTTCAATTCCGTCTCCATCTCATGCAGGGCTCGCGCTGCCCGCTCAGCGGTTAGTCAGCCAAGTCTCGTCTTTGATAGGAAATTGTGTCAACGAAATTAAAATCAGCATTTCAAACATCATGTTTTTAAAGGAACAGTCCACCGTATTTCCATAATGAAATATGCTCTTATCTGAATTGAGACGAGCTGCTCTGTACCTGTCCGAGCTTTGCGCGACCTCCCAGTCAGTCAGACGCAGTCAGACGCGCTGTCACTCCTGTTAGCAATGTAGCTAGGCTCAGTATGGCCAACGGTATTTTTTGGGGCTGTAGTTAGATGCGACCAATCTCTTCCGCGTTTTTCCTGTTTACATAGGTTTATATGACCAGTGATATGAAACAAGTTCAGTTACACAAATTGAAACGTAGCGATTTTCTATGCTATGGAAAGTCCGCACTATAATGACAGGCGTACTAACACCTTCTGCGCGCTTCGGCAGCGCATTGATATCTGAGCTCAGATATCAATGCGCTGCCGAAGCGCGCAGAAGGTGTTAGTACGCCTGTCATTATAGTGCGCACTTTCCATAGCATAGAAAATCGGCACGTTTCAATTTGTGTAACTGAACTTGTTTCATATCACTGGTCATATAAACCTATGTAAACAGGAAAAACGCGGAAGAGATTGGTCGCATCTAACTACAGCCCCAAAAAATACCGTTGGCCATACTGAGCCTAGCTACATTGCTAACAGGAGTGACAGCGCGTCTGACTGCGTCTGACTGACTGGGAGGTCGCGCAAAGCTCGGACAGGTACAGAGCAGCTCGTCTCAATTCAGATAAGAGCATATTTCATTATGGAAATACAGTGGACTGTTCCTTTAAGTGACTGGGTATCAGATTGAGACACGGCATTCACATCACTGGTGGTTTCACTCGGACAAATAATAAAGGACTCTTCAAATACACCTTTTATAAATCGTGGTTAAGCTTTAGTATCATTACTGAGTACAGGAGCAACCTCACGACCAAAAATACAGCAAACCTCCTCTTCATAAGTACAGTCGGCCCACCAACCAACCAACCAGTGGAATCCTTTGTCATATGTAAAGACTTGGCTGGCCAAAGGGAGAAGAGCAGCACATTCCACATGTGGCATGGCTCGCCAGCACCCTGAAGAGGACAACTACTTCAGCCCTGTTTGGAATTTTTTAAAAATTTTTTGTTCTCATGGAGGGAATCCATCATTTTACATTTTTCAGTCACGTTCCAAATTAAATGTACTGACAAGAAAGTTCTCACAGTAAAATATTTACAAACTGAAATATTTTGTCATGTCCTTTTTTGTACATGGGTACAACAAGGTAGGCCCTAGTTAAGAATATTAAGAAGTTATCTATCTCATGGGCGGCACGGTGGTGTAGTGGTTAGCGCTGTCGCCTCACAGCAAGAAGGTCCTGGGTTCGAGCCCCGTGGCCGGCGAGGGCCTTTCTGTGCGGAGTTTGCATGTTCTCCCCGTGTCCGCGTGGGTTTCCTCCGGGTGCTCCGGTTTCCCCCACAGTCCAAAGACATGCAGGTTAGGTTAACTGGTGACTCTAAATTGACCGTAGGTGTGAATGTGAGTGTGAATGGTTGTCTGTGTCTATGTGTCAGCCCTGTGATGACCTGGCGACTTGTCCAGGGTGTACCCCGCCTCTCGCCCGTAGTCAGCTGGGATAGGCTCCAGCTTGCCTGCGACCCTGTAGAAGGATAAAGCGGCTAGAGATAATGAGATGAGATGAGATCTATCTCATGAAAAAGGTGTAAAACGCCTGTGGAAAAAAACCCGGGTAAAACGAGTTTTAAGAAAACAATAAAGTGACGCACTGGAGATTGTAGTACCGGTAAGAACTGAAAACTACTTTCACCCCTGAATATTAGGTAATTACCAAAAAAAAAAAAGAACAAACAAACAAGTTGAGAATCACAAATAAGGCTTACTTATGCAACAGTCTGTACTCCTGATCAAAACGCACCTCTAGAGTGACGTTATCCGTAACAGACGTCTCACTAAGAGGCTTGCGAGATTGTTCATCTTCACAGAAAATGAACGGAAGGTGTATTAGTAAGCGTGTGCAAATAAGAAAGAAGCTGCAGACTTGGTGTGGCAAATTCCATCATTTGGGGAAAGAAAAAAAAAATAATCCATGCAAGTGCTAAACGAGAACTCATTTATCAAACATGCCAGTAATGGCCCTTTTCCACTACCCTTTTCCAGCTCGCTTCAGCCCGACACGGCTCGCGTTTCGACTACCTTAGAGCAGCACGACTCAGCTCGCCCTGCTTAGCACCCAAAACTCGCACGGTTTTGGAGTAGGGCTGAAGCGAGCCAAACCGAGCTGAGTGGGGCTGGGGACGTGAGCAGACACTCCCCTGTGCACTGATTGGTGAGGAGGAGTGTCCTCACATGCCCACACACGCCCCGCGAGCACGCTGGGATCTGTAAACACCGTAAACCCGGAAGAAGAAGAATTACGAATTACGAGAATTATGAAGCCTTATGCGCCTCGCCTCATCTATACGCTCTTGCCAGTATCTGTTGGCGTTGTCGGTGACAACAAGCCACAGCACCAAGACCAGCAACACTAACGACTCCATGTCCTCCATGTTTATTGTTTACTATTCGGGTCGTGAGACTACCGCTTAAAAGCTCACTGATGTCACTGTTTGCGCCGCCTAACGACATCACGTGACGTCCACCCACTTTCGCTAACTCCACCCAATGTGTCCACCCACTTCCAGCCAGCACGGTTCAGCGCGGTTGTAGTTGAAATGCAACTCCAACAGCCCCGCTCAGCTCGACTCAGCCCAACTCAGCACGGCTCAGCCGCGTTGGTAGTGGAAAAGCGGCATAAGCTGTCGATCAGTGGCAGTTACAGCATTATACAGTACAAACGTAAAAAATGATTAGGATTGTACGCTTGTAGTGATGTGTATGAAGTTGGAGCAGCCCTCAAGAACAAACACACAAGAAGGAATAGAACAGAAAACAGTGAAGACTGAAGCATGGAAAAAAATAAAATAAGATATTTCAGAAGTAGAAACACCGGTGCTTTTCGCCGTTTCACAAATACTGTGGCCCAAGCTGATAACCGAAGCCTCTTTTACAAACCTGCAGTCGAGCAACATCCTTACAAAACTCCTGAACATTGTTCAGAGGGGGAGAAAAAAAAAAAAGAAGTGAGCTCATGTCTATGTATTAGAGTAGGTGTGCTGTGGGGATCATATCACTAGATTATAATACCGTACGTGAGCAGATTTGTGAAAGAGAACATGATCTTGGTGAGAGAAAATGAAAGAATGGGCAGGAACTGCCTAAAGGCGGAGAGGAATTTCAACATAAATGCTGGATTATGGTTACCGATTGATCACAGGAAATAGTACACAAGCCTACGCTGTTAGTGTGTACGTGTTGTTTCCAGGAATGCATTAGGTGTTGATGTGAAAGGCATGGGCTGAGCGAGAGGTCATGCTGCAATACGCTAAGCGTCAATTACCCCTTTTCCACCAAATCAGTTCCAGGGCTGGTTCGGGGCTGGTGCTGGTTCACAACTCGTTCAACTTGCGAGCCAGCTGAGAACCAGTTTGCTTTTCCATAGCTCACGGTGCTAAGGGAAGCCACGTCATTACGTCGCTGTATACGTCAGTTACGTCGCTACATTTGCATAAACCTTGGTGCGAATATCGAAGCAAAAACAACACGGAAGAAGCAGCAGCAGCAACAACAATAATAATAAATGACTTCGCGTTTGTACAGCTGCTGCTTCTCGTCGCTTAAAAATGGCGATCTTTCACGGTCTTGTTATTGTTGTTGGTCTTAACAACTCCGCCCCCTCCGCTGACGTAAGCGGTTCTTTCCTCTGGCCCAGCAGAGAGTTGGTGCTAGCCTGGAACCGGTTTTTCTGGCCCCAGAGCCAGTTCTTTGCCAGTGGAAACAGAAAACCCGGTTCCAAACTAAGCACTGGCCTCGAACCAGCCCTGGAACTGCTTTGGTGGAAAAGGGGCAAATGGCATCACTTTAGGGGCTGTTTCACAGTCACGGTTCTTTTTGAATAACACCAATTAACTCCTGCAACTAGGTCTAGTTTATATATGGGTCCGTCTCAGAAACTGGGTACTGTTCGTCTGGTTCACACCAGACCATATCACAAGTGAAATATGGTCTGGAATCCGCCTATTGAATTTCTCGTAGGGGAGGTGTGGTTTACGATTGTCAACGGCCGTTTATTGGACGTTGCGAATGTCTATCATTTGGCGAATACGTAGCCCATGGCCAATCATGGCAGTTGTACCCGGTGACGTAGTTAGAGCGACGAAGAAGACGAAGAGGCGAAGGAAAGAGAAAGAGAAGGCAAAATAAAAATAGGAAAACAATGGCACCGAACGATTACTGCCGTTTGTGCAAGACAAATATGAGAGAAGCTGGTTTGGTTCGTATCGCTCGCCGCCATGTTAAATGCGATCCGTAAACAGTCCCAAATAAACTACAAGCTTCCGTTTGTCGAGTAGTACGCGTCACCGTCTTTCCACCCCTCCCCACTCTCTGATTGGCTCCCTAACTCAGGCGAGCCTTTAGACCATAGTTTCCATGCTGTCTTTTCAGATCGGAACGATTGTGCAAAGCAGCATGGGATTTCCCAGGCTAGGGTACTGTAGGGGTACCCCGCTAAATATACTCACAGTCAATAAACGACACGGTTTTGAATGTCTGTTTTAATTTGAAATAAAATGATGAAAGAAATAATACAGATAAAACTAAATCTTTGATGTGAATATTCAGAATTTGGCAAAAATTCTGCAAATTTGTGGAAAAATGGCGGCTTGATCTGGGACACGATAAATGGTTGACTACATCGCATTCCCTTAAAAAGGTTGTAGTCCACTGAAAAGTCTACAGTTATCACTAATTGCATTTTAAGTTGTAACTTTATACACCTAAGGATTGTTGCGCTCACAGAATAATCATAACCGGAATAAAACATCATGCAAAATGTGAGATCACCGTTGTAACTCCATTTTCCGCAGACCCAAAACCAATACGTGTCAAAATGTGTTTTGATCTAAACGGAAAGCCTCAGGGCCAAGGCCACTACCTCACCAAGAGTAGTAACTTAAATCACTACGCCGTATAAAAATCTGCGATTTTGTTTTTTAAAACGAAAGCTGAACGTTAGGTATAGAATATGTTTCTTACAGAATATGTTACGATGGTAGCTGGTCTTGTATGAATTTCTGAGCTATAAAATGAGTTGTGGTCTATTTTTTACCGTAGCGTGTTATTTGTGTGCGGGGAAGGACACACATTAATTAACAATTTGCATGTGTAGAATGGAATTTTCCACTCCAACAGTTAGAAGTTGATCGTGCTTCCATTTGCGGTCTCTCGGTTACGTGGGTGATCTGTTCGGACGTTATCACTGAAAAGGTGAGGGTTTTTTTTTTTTTTATCTGAAGTCTTTTTATTGTATTTTGACATAAGACAAACAAACATACAACAACAAACCCCGACCCACCCAGCCCTATCGCACCACCACTTTAAAAGTAAAACAAAACCAGCAAGACGACGCAAAACAAAGCATTCATACAACATACAGCAGGTTCACAGCGGTTTACGTGGTGCATATTATATCGTACAGAGTGATACTTCCCACTGCTATAAATAGACATTCAAATAGGGAAAAGAGAAAAAAAAAGGGGATAACTAGAAGTAAATAAAGAGCAAGTTAAAAGGAGGACCACATTCACAGTAGGATTTATATCATTACAATGTCATTAGAATCTGTCTTTTCAACTAATGTAAGGACAGGTTGCCAGATGTGACAGAATTTAAGGTTATTACCCTGTATATGATACCGAATTTCTTCAAGTATCAGATAGTACATGACATCATAAATCCAGTGTTGAAAAGTAGGTGGGGATTTGTCTTTCCATTTCCTTAATATAATGCGTCTGGCAAGTAGTGTTGCAAATGCTACAACTGTTTTGCCCCAGTTGCCTATACTAAGTTCTTCAGGTGTTACTCCAAAAATACTAACAACTGGAGATGGTTCAATATTAACTTCTAAAGCTCTGGACAAGAACGCAAATACTGAATCCCAAAACTCAAATAGCTTAGGGCAGCTCCAAAACATGTGTGATAGTGTAGCTGACTCGGTATTACATCTGTCACACATTGGGTCAATGTCAGATCTGATCCTCGCCAGCCTTGCTTTTGACCAATGTAACCGATGAACCACTTTGAATTGAGTGACAGTATGTCTTATGCCGCTTTTCCACTACAAACGCGGCTGAGTCGGGCTGAGCCGTGCCGTGCTGAGTCGAGCTGAGCGGGGCTGTTGGAGTTGCATTTCGACTACAACCGCGCTGAACCGTGCTGGCTGGAAGTGGGTGGACACATTGGGTGGAGTTAGCGAAAGTGGGTGGACGTCAGGTGATGTCGTTAGGCGGCGCAAACAGTGACATCAGTGAGCTTTTAAGCGGTAGTCTCACGACCCGAATAGTAAACAATAAACATGGAGGACATGGAGTCGTTAGTGTTGCTGGTCTTGGTGCTGTGGCTTGTTGTCACCGACAACGCGGACAGATACTGGCAAGAGCGTATAGATGAGGCGAGGCGCATAAGGCTTCAGAAATTCTCGTAATTCGTAATTATTCTCCTTCCGGGTTTACGGTGTTTACAGATCCCAGCGTGCTCGCGGGGCGTGTGTGGGCATGTGAGGACACTCCTCCTCACCAATCAGTGCACAGGGGAGTGTCTGCTCACGCCCCAGCCTCACTCGGCTCGCTTTGGCTCGCTTCAGCCCCACTCCAAAACGGTGCGAGTTTTAGGGGCTAAGCAGGGCTGAAACGAGCTGAGTCGTGCTGGTTTTTGGTAGTCGAAACGCGAGCCGTGTCGGGCTGAAGCGAGCTGAAGTGAGCTGAAAAAGGGTAGTGGAAAAGGGCCATTAGACAGATTGACGATGAGTGTATATTTTTAAGAGCAATCTGCCATTGTGTGTCTGATATATGTGTTAAGTTCCTCCTCCCATTTGTGTTTTAATGCTGTTAAAGGTTTCAAATTATCCATATTAAGTAGAGAGTACACTGTTCCTATTGTCTTCTTAATGTAAGGAGGAATCTTAATCAGTTTATCTAGAAGACAATTTGTTGGTAATGATGGGAAGGAAGGAAGGTGCATGGAGACAAAACTACGGAGTTGCAGATATCTAAAAAAATGTGAGTCGGGAATGTCAGAATGCGTTTTCAAATGTTCAAAGGAAGCAAAGGTCCGACCAACATATAAATCTTTAACTGTACTCAGTCCCTTGAAAAGGTGAGTTTTGACGGTTTTATTTTGTTTTAGTCTTGCAGTATAAGGCAATAGAATGTTTGTTTCTTTTTCATCTTACTTTCATATTTCGTAGTGTTTGCGTATTTTTGGCCAATACTTTGCAACTGTGGTCAATTTAGATCGAACTTTTGATAGAATCTACGGCCAGTCATTTTGCCCCGCCCCCGCCTCGCGCTCCGTCCGGTGCGGTAGTGATGTCCCGTTGCTCGCGCGCCGCAGCAGAGACCCACGCGACCTTCAGCCGGTACAGTCGCTGTTCTTTTACCACCGCCGTTATTCTCATCTTTCCGGTGTGTTCTTGATTTTTCCATTGTGTCCTATTTCATTTTTTAACAATGGCCCAGCGGAGAAATCAGACGGCTGCTCCACTCATTCTCCATATGGAGTACTCCGCCATTACTGCTCAGCTCAGGCAATTACTAAAATCCAGGACGGGACGTCACCGGTTTTAGCAACAACTGCGGGGAGGTCACTGCCTGAGCACGTCCCGTCCCGTTCCGGGTTTTAGCAACAACCCCCGGCTCACACTCCGGGAGAAATGAACTTGCGTTCCTTTTCTTGTAGTTTTCCTTTAATTGTTGGTACTGCACCCTCTTTCAATACAGGCTTATAGCCAACGCTCCTCAACAGATCAGAGGTTTCATACGAGTCTTCAGTAAAACGCGCAGAGCAGAGGAGAGACCCCTTCATAGCTGCCCAATGTGCCCGTGAACGACTCACAAAACGCATCCAAATCTTTGCAGTTTGAACATTCTTGGGCCACGAATGCAACGTAAATCCACCTTCTGTTGTGTTGCGTGTCGTCATTTTCACAAGTGCATGAAATTTCCTCAGTTTTCGAATATTTCCAAGATGTCAAATCTGTATTTTTGAACTAGGGGGCGCTATGGAGTTAATGAAGCCCACCTAGACTGATTTACCACATCAACTCAAATTATATCAGAGGACAAACGCATGTGCAAAAGTTCCATGAGTTTTTAGCCATGGTGAGCCCCTCAAAACAACACGGGAAAGTTTAAAAAGCCCACTTTAGCTGCTTATATATCTGGGGTTGTGTGGTGTTTTTTTTTCTTTTGATTTATTTCATATTTGATATTTGTATTTTATATTTGTGATGAAATATGTACTGGCTGTCATGTTATTTGTATCTGATGTTAATGGGATGTGACGTTGCATGGGTTGGGTTTCACACGGACCCTTTTTATTGTTGCACACTTACTCTGAAGTGGACGAAGCCAGTAGCTGACTAGCGGCTATGCCGCGTAGTCTAAAGTTTGTTTTATCTTGTTGTATGCCTGAAAGTTTTACTCATTTCCCTCTGAGTGATATGCAGCCAGCGAGGTACGTGTGTGGTTTTTTTTTTTGTATTATGCCTTCTGGTGTTTGTTGGGTGTTAGAATTGTCTAGTGACTGTGTGTTGTTACTATTTTAAACAGTTCGACGGTGGATAATGAAATTAAAGGAAGAAAATAAATCCATCAGTAACTGAAGAACTTGTGTCGCGTGTTTCCTGGAGGGGAGTGATACCCACATTCTATCCAGCATGGCTGACTTCCTGTTCGGCAGAGTCAAATACAACCAAGTGAACTTTGTCCTGTCTCACAAGCGTATTGATCACACCAAATCTTGTGCCCATCCGAGCAACTTCATCTCAACCACAGCTTATTCTCGGGGGCGCTATAGAGCTCCGGGACCACGCCCAGTCCCTTGCTCAATGTAACTTTGTGATTTTATGCACATTTGATCAGTGCGCCAAAATTCTTGAGTTTTCAAGCATCACAAGCGCCTTGGAAACGAGTTGGCGCACGGAGGAAAAAAAAAAAAAAAGAAAAACATGCTGAAAACAATAAGGCTTTGTGCCTACAGCCTGCAGCTCGGTGCTCGGGCCCTAATAAACCTCAAGGCACAAGTAAACAAAGAAAAGACATCCATCCACCCATTCATCAATCATCTGTAGCTGTTTATCCTGTGCAGGGTCGCAGGCAAGCTGGAGCCTATCCCAGCTGACTAGGAGTAAGAGGCGGGGTACACCCTGGACAAGTCGCCAGATCATTGCAGGACTGACACATAAAGACAAACAACCATTCACACCTACGGTCAATTTAGAGCCACCAATTAGCCTAACCTGCATGTCTGTGGACTGTGGGGGAAACCGGAGCACCCGGAGGAAACCCACACGGACACGGGGAGAACATGCAAACTCCACACAGAAAGGCCCTCATCAGCCACTGAGCTCAAACCCAGAACCTTCTTGCTGTGAGGCGACAGCGCTAACCACTACACCACCGTGCAGCCCCGGAAAGGAAATAAGAAGCTTCCTCATCACTGATTTTCTCATCTAAACAAAATCAGAGCTTTTTCTCTTGCCAGCCTCCATTGCTGATTCGGTATTCCACGCTTTCAGTACCACAAAGTGTCAACAGTGCAGGATGTAGTGAAAATGCTCCCAAGGGGTCAACAGTGCCTTATCGCTCACATCTGGCTTGGTGTTTCAAAACAGTCACTACGTTTACATGCACATAGAGAGAATCGAATTTCTGCCGTTGCTCGACTGAAATCGAAGTTCAAAATGCCATGTATACACCTTAATTCGGCTGAAATTGAACCGAACTTGATTTCTCAGAATCGAGCTACACGACCTAGTTTATGCGATTTCTGCCGAGCTACTTAGTGCATGTATACCCTATCGAGCTAGTTGTCGAGCTACTTCCGGAAGTGACGAGACCACAAGCGGGAAACACAACAGCCTCGGTCGGCATGACAACAGTAGTAGCGAGCAGCAGAAGAGGTCAGGAGGAACAAACGAAGAAGAGAAAATGTGGATGTAGAGCTCTCTGAAGTGTGGGTGGAGCACAGAGGACGGCAGGACAAAGCTTCTGGTACTAATAGGCTTTTTATTGTCAGACTTTTCAGTTTAACAGCCTACTTTTATTCTTGAGAGAAACACACACACACATACACACACGGTGTTCTAGTCCCGGGATGAGCTCTCCCCTCTGCTCTGCCTCCTTAAATAGGGCGCGGTTCAGGGCTCGAAATTAACTTTTTTTCTTTGTGTCCCCCAGTGGTCCCGAATTCTGTGTTGTATTGTCCCGAATGGAAGCAAGTGTCCCCATTTTTTTCCTCTCTGAAATAACCAGTGGTTAATATTATCATATGAAGTTACTATTATATTTGTAACTATGCGATTTTGAACCCTTTATATCATTTTTACAATAAGTCACAAAACACAAGTGACACATGTCCTATACATCATCTACTTCAAAATGACAGTTATTGCATTTTCAGTTTATTAAACTTTGGCGATTTCACTGTATGAATAGATACCCGTTTATTTAAAGGGGCCAACTAGCTCATTCAGAAAATGTTTCAACTCCCTACATCTGCAGTACACTTTAGCTGAAAATAAGACCCCTTTTATGTTCATTTCATCTATTTATACCTTGAATATCTGTTGGCACTTATAAGGCCAACTTATTATTTTCACCATGACCGTTATCCATTTTTATGAACTTTCCGTTATCCATTTTTATGAACTTTCGCTGCCGAAACGTGGGTGCAAATGTTAGCAACATCAGCATAGTGCCAGGTCCGAGACTAGGTGTGCTGCTGACTGACTAAACTTTCTGAACTAGAAAGACACCAAGAAAACTCACTTATTCTGTTGAACAGTATCTTCCGTCAATATCCTCCACATCATTCCTGTTGTATTTTATAACGTGTCTAACAGTGCTCATTAAGTTCATTCAGTTGCTAGCGTTGCCTGCAGACCAGGCGATGACACTTTGGATCCTGAAGGTCCCGGAGACGTTATGTCTGGGCTTTCAGTTTCTTCCCCGCGGTCGGTCCGCTTCAACCACTTAAGCATTTTTGTTCTGGCAAGAGTCGGCGCAGCGTGCACGCTAGCAATTCCATTCCAAGTCCATATAATGCGGACTCCGGCCGAAGATTCTAGAACAGAATGCGCTGCTCTGTAGCCTACGGATGCAGGTGCATCGAAAGTGTAGCTACTATGTATTTTTAGCTGTTAACGTTTTAAAATTACAATTGACAAATTAGGTGAATGTCTATGTATGTGTTACGGCTTTGTAAATAATATTAATGTAGAACTTTTTTTCTAGATCTATTTTTTCCATTGTCCCGGGATTGTCCCAGATATGATAGTTTTGTGTCCCGATGACATTTTTTATGGTCCCCGGGACGTCGGGACACCGTTAGTTTCGAGCGCTGGCGCGGTTACTGGGAAGACACACAAACACAGGTTAATTACGGTCAGGTGAAGTGATTCTGCCACTCACCTTCCCTGGCTCCGCCCTCCTGTCACAGACCGGCGCTTGACCACGCCCCCACTGCCATAGGCAAGCAGAAACGTGCACTTCTGGAGCAATGAGGAGACAGAGTTCATGCTCATTCAGCTTAAGGAGTTGAATATATTAAAATTCATGGACGGGAGAAAAACGCGCAATGGAGGAGAACACGGAACTGATAACTTTGTTTACACTCTTGAATAGCTCTTCTTCATGACGACAACCGGAAGTGTACCAACACGATGGGGCGTGTTGCGCCACCTGTGGCTCGGGTGCACAATGCACCTCACACAATAGCCCGATTTCAACTGTGTGCATGTAGGATTGGATTTCTCTGGCACCCTGCTGGGACCTTCAGCTCGATTACCGACAGCAGCTCGATTTGGATGTGCATGTAAACGTAGTCACTAAATCAGGAGCATAATGGTGCTGCGACTATACTATAGTCTCTCTCGCTCACGCTTCTGAATCCCACTGCCTGCTGCACTACGCGCATCAGCCGAGGTGCAGCGTTAACAAATTTATCAGATGTTAGTCATAGCGACAAACCTGTCCACTCCCAGGAATTCATATCCTCGTTCGTTTACCATCGGTATCAACGTACCAAACTATATATCTACACTGAGGAGGTCTGGGGTTCAGTCGGTGTTCCAGTTCATCTCAAAACATGTTCAGTTAGGTTGGGATCAGGACTCTGTACTGTCCACTCGAGTTCTTCCAGTCCAGTGTTGGCAAACCATGTCTTCATGGAGCTCACTTAGTGCATAGAACATCATCGTGCTTTCTTTCAGCTGCGGAGCGGGTTAGCCAACATTCATCATTGGTCCGCTTCTGATAAACAAATGAGATTTGAACCGAACCCAAAAATCCCTCCCTATAATAGTAACACAACCCCACCTCTGAAACCCATCCACCCACAGATGCTCACACACCCTCAAATTAACTGTCAATCACAATAGTTAGCGAGCGCAACAGAACAATGCTACATTTGTCATAGTCTAACGTTTACATCATCCTCTTCACGCCCACAAAAACGCCAGGGGCCATTTCTGACACACTCGAACCTCAAAGCCGGAATGACAAGCCTAAATCAAAATAAGATTAAGCCTCATTAAGAATACTAGTGTGGTAATGTGGAATGACAGCCAGCCTTAATCTGTTCTATGGCTTTGTACAACCCCGATTCCAAAAAAGTTGGGACAAAGTACAAATTGTAAATAAAAACGGAATGCAATAATTAACAAAATCTCAAAAACTGATATTGTATTCACAATAGAACATAGACAACATATCAAATGTCGAAAGTGAGACATTTTGAAATTTCATGCCAAATATTGGCTCATTTGAAATTTCATGACAGCAACACATCTCAAAAAAGTTGGGACAGGGGCAATAAGAGGCTGGAAAAGTTAAAGGTACAAAAAAAGGAACAGCTGGAGGACCAAATTGCAACTCATTAGGTCAATTGGCAATAGGTCATTAACATGACTGGGTATAAAAAGAGCATCTTGGAGTGGCAGCGGCTCTCAGAAGTAAAGATGGGAAGAGGATCACCAATCCCCCTAATTCTGCGCCGACAAATAGTGGAGCAATATCAGAAAGGAGTTCAACAGTATAAAATTGCAAAGAGTTTGAACATATCATCATCTACAGTGCATAATATCATCAAAAGATTCAGAGAATCTGGAAGAATCTCTGTGCGTAAGGGTCAAGGCCGGAAAACCATACTGGGTGCCCGTGATCTTCAGGCCCTTAGACGGCACTGCATCACATACAGGCATGCTTCTGTATTGGAAATGACAAAATGGGCTCAGGAATATTTCCAGAGAACATTATCTGTGAACACAATTCACCGTGCCATCCGCCGTTGCCAGCTAAAACTCTATAGTTCAAAGAAGCAGCCGCATCTAAACACGATCCAGAAGTGCAGACGTCTTCTCTGGGCCAAGGCTCATTTAAAATGGACTGTGGCAAAGTGGAAAACTGTTCTGTGGTCAGACGAATCAAAATTTGAAGTTCTTAATGGAAATCAGGGACGCCGTGTCATTCGGACTAAAGAGGAGAAGGACGACCCAAGTTGTTATCAGCGCTCAGTTCAGAAGCCTTCATCTCTGATGGTATGGGGTTGCATTAGTGCGTGTGGCATGGGCAGCTTACACATCTGGAAAGACACTATCAATGCTGAAAGGTATATCCAGGTTCTACAGCAACATATGCTCCCATCCAGACGACGTCTCTTTCAGGGAAGACCTTGCATTTTCCAACATGACAATGCCAAACCACATACTGCATCAATTACAGCATCATGGCTGCATAGAAGAAGGGTCCGGGTACTGAACTGGCCAGATCTTTCACCCATAGAAAACATTTGGCGCATCATAAAACGGAAGATACGACAAAAAACAGGTTTTTTTCTAGAAAAATTTAGTATGAGGGCGCTCACCATGGCGAGGGAGCAAAGCGCGGGGGGGGGGATGGTGCCAGTTGTCCCCCCCCCCCCGCCGTGCAAAGCCTTTGAAAAATGCTCCAATGGGACATTCTGAGGCTATCTAAGAGGGAAATTGTAACAAATTGTCTGTCAACATTGAAAAAGAAAGAAGTAATCATCTTCTGCCCCGGACAGTCTTTGGCTTTCTTCCGCTTCGTGCCGCGGGATGACATCTTTAAATGCCCAAGTGTCAACAAAAACAACTTGCGAACTACTTCTGTCAAAAGCTCCCGCGCTGGTGGGTGAAAGGTCATTCAGTCTCGAGAAATCTCGCTCTACAAGTCAGCTGACCTTGTATGTAACCCATGTCAAATCTCGCGAGAGCAGCCGCGACAAGTAAACAACATGGCGCCTCAGTCTGGAAAACGCCAATTCGGATTGTTTTTGCACCGTCTGGCGGTGTATCTACTATGATTGGAATATTTTTGGAGTAATTATTAGAGATGCACCGATTGCAATTTTTTGGGCCGATTCCGATTTTCCATGGAGTGTGACCTGCCGATACCGATTTTGGCCGATTCCGATTTCATTTTTTCAAACCACTTCACAGCACACACAGACTATTTTCTTTTTATCTTTTCTTTAATAGAACATTCTGCCAGATTTTCAGTAATAAATTTAACACCTCAAAGGTTGAAAACAAACAAAAAGACATTGTTCTTTGTAAAATCTTTCTTCATGTTTGGTATTAACATTAATTCCTGAAACAGGAAATTCACACAAACATTTTTTTCTTTTCCCATCCAATATCTGGCACAAAACCAACTTCCCCCTCATATATTATTTGCCTACTGCTATGGAACACACTTTCATAAGCCTGTTTAGATCTGAAAACTTGTGCCTTATAGAACAACCCATTTCTTCATTCAGTATCAAAATACAAAAATAATTTCCAGTCATACTTATACCATAGCCATTCTATCATCTTTGTCAAATGTGTATTTGTAGAGTAATTTCCAATGGAATCAAGTGCAACCAAGGCTGTAAAACAAACAAAAAGACATTTTTTTCTTTCTCTCTTTGTACAAATCTAACTAGATGTTTGGTAATAGGCCAACATTCCTGTAATGGGAAATTCACACAACCACAAACGTTTTCTTCTTTTCACATCCAATATCTGGCACAAAAATAATTTCACTATATGTGGATATCCAAATATAGTGAATTTCGTTGTTGTTAACGGCGCGCGCACCGGAGCTCGTTAGGCGCGCAGGACTGACACTGTTCTGCGCAAGCGCAACACAATCGGACTAGAAAGCATGTTCAAGCTGCCAGTGGAGCTGCAGCCTTTTAGTTGCGAATTACGAGTATTTCCACTTTCATCTCTATGTGATACACAAGTTTTGATCGGCAGAAAATCGGCATATTTTAATTTTGACCGGCCGGTCGCCGGTCATGGCCGATCACGTGAAAATCGGCCGATTCCGATCGGCAGCCGGTCAATCGGTGCATCTCTGGTAATTATAACGTATTTGATGATCAGACACATTGTCACGTAGTGTTGCTGGGATGTTTTCACGGAGTCGGTAAGGGGGCGCACGCCGAGAGTAAGAGGGCGCAGCGCCCCTGTTCCCCCGTTTAGACAAAAGCCTGAAAAAGACCTAAGACACAGTTGAGCAACTAGAATCCTACATTAGACAAGAATGCGTTAACATTCCTATCCCTAAACTTGAGCAACTTGTCTCCTCAGTCCCCAGACGTTTACAGACTGTCGTAAAGAGAAAAGGGGATGTCTCACAGTGGTAAACATGGCCTTGTCCCAACTTTGAGATGTGTTGAAATTTAAATGTCATGAAATTTAAAAATCACCTGATTTCTCTCTTTAAATGATACATTTTCTCAGTTTAAACATTTGATATGTCATCTATGTTCTATTCTGAATAAAAATATGGAATTTTGAAACTTCCACATCATTGCATTCCGTTTTTATTTACAATCTGCACTTTGTCCCAACTTTTTTGGAATCGGGGCTGTACACAATGTCAGAGGACTCTGTGGAAAAGCTTCCCCCTGAGCGTTCCAAATGGTGCAGTCATCTCTGCGTGTTTGAGATCGAGTAGTAAATCTCATCACCAATGACAACACGGAGGGCCTATAGCCCAAAAATCCAAGCTATGAATTCCAGCAAAAATTCAACTTGTGAGGAAATAAACTTATTTGTAGGATCGGAATGATAAACAAACAGACAGTGCGAGTCACAGAAAAGCCTCTCGGTTGGTTGGTTGGGGGCGTTTGTGCATCAGGACCAGAGAGCAAAATAAACAGACATTTCCAAGGAGTGCACTACGCAGACGAGAAAACGCTAGCAGGGTACTTGGTCACTAAGATCACATTATCAGTGTGTGAAAAGCTCCCTTTTCTAAGAAACTCTGACCAATAAGCAATGATGCATCACGTCACAGCAAAAGACCACATACAGTCGCAAAAAACGCTCGCCACAGTAAACAAAGCCCAGGGCTTTCACCCAAAGCGTGGATATGGGGTGCTCTGCGACATCAGCGCCACACTGTCACTTACAAAACAAGAACAAATTAAACAATGCGGAGTACTTTCCGCACCTAAATATCTCCCATTCCCCTCTGAAAATGAGTAATAACTATAGAAATAGGAAGATATTCTAATATATAGGTCTCAAATATCCTGGTACTCAACCCAGAAGTGAAAAAGGGTTTCGCTGCGTGTGCTGACTGCCATTCACAACCATACAGAACTCCACGATCTCAGCACTGGTTGCTAGATGGCGGTGTTGTGAGATTTGACCTTGAGTCATCCTGGAATTGTAAAATGTAGAGGCGTGCTACGAAGTGTTTTCCTTTCCAATCTAATTGCGCCCCCTTATATTTGACGAGGTTAAAAAAAAACAGCAATAAAATGTTGAATTGTGTAAAATTATTAAATTATTAAAAAATTATTAATTGCGCCCCCTTATATTTGACAAGGTTAAAAAAAAAACAGCAATAAAATGTTGAATTGTGCCTAAATCAGCCCTAAATGCCACCAGAATGCACCGTTTGAAGCCTCCAGTTTCAAAATTTCCCAGGGGAGCATGCCCTCGGACCCCCACAGCAGCCTTCAGGGCCCTCTGGGCTGGGCCAGCCCTTATAGGCTGGGCTCTGACTCAGTAGCGCCGCTCTGATATTTTTTTCAGGGGAAAGCCCTGTAAACTAGGGCTGTAACGATATGCGTATCGAAATCGCGATACGCAGAGCCACGATCCGTATCGCGATACAAGGCAGAATCGCGGTACACCCTTTCAAACTTCTCCTCAGCCCAAAAACAGAGGCGCTTCCAAACTTCAATTTATGAATACTTTACATTTTATTTAAATTACATTTTAAAACTTACTTAAATTACTTTTATTTTTTTTTATATCTATTAGTAAGTCATTTTTTCGCCGACCTGCGACAATCTTCTGCAAGTCACGCAACGTCCACACTCGCCACTGGCAGAGCATTCATTTCTTTTAAGCGGTCGCCATTCTGGTTGCGACGCGGGGAGCGAATCTGTAAACAAGCAGCTCATTGGCTGGCTAGGTGTGCCACAAGCCAATCACAATCACTTGACCGGAAAGGCATGCAGTGTTGCCAGATTGGGCAGGTTTAGGTGCTTTTTGGCTGGTTTTGAACATATTTTGGGGTGGAAAACTTTAGCAATATCTGGCAACACTGAAGGCATGTCTGCTTGGGTGGAAGCCTTCTGCGGCAGTTACATTTTGACACGCGAGCAACGTTTCACCATAAAAATTCCGTAATTTCCATCTGTTTTCCGCGATCACAGAAAATCATTGGCCCTATGAGAGTGAGACAGTGAGAGCCCCCCCCCCCCCAAAAAAAATCTTAACGGATTTACACGATTTGGAAAAATGACTTTTTCAGAACCGAAAAAAAACAGAGCTTCCGGCTCAACAGTATTATTTTGAGAAATAAAACAATCTTTGGATATACATTTGTTCATTTTTGCATACATATTACTCATTCTCTGCAGTGGTCTGAATTATTTGTTATTAAATAGTTAATGTAAGTAAGTAAATGTTAATAAGTCAAATTTACTACTTTAAAAAAACATTTAAAAAAAATCGTGGGTGTATCGAATCGTGGGTCAAAAATCACGATACGAATCGAATCGTGAGTTAGGTGTATCGTTACAGCCCTACTGTAAACATATTAATACTAATATTTAATGCATTAAAAGTATTATAGTTGGGATTATAGATGACTTGCAACCACATGATCAAAATGTGCTACGTAATGAGCGTCCGCCTTGATGGCGGATCTACAAAGCAACCAGGATGGGAGCCGCTGAAAGCAGGGGTGTTCACACGGCATATATTTGCATCGATGCTGCACCGATGTATTTTGTTGCGATATATCTTACACCGGTGTAAATTTTGTGGAGCGTTTACACGTCACAAACCTGCTTACTAGAGAGAAGCGTGTTAGCACCGGTGCAGCCCCACTTGCGTTCACACGGCAGTTTTTGCGACCGTGCTATACGATAGTAATAACGCGGAAATGAAATATGCACATGCGTGAAAATGTACTTCCCTTTCCCAGTTGTCATGGCATCACCAAGCGCCGGGAAAACAACGTGGATGAAGACACCAGTGTTGCCAGATAGTGCTGACGTTTTCCAGCCTAAAATATGTTCAAATCCACCAAAATGCACTTAAAACCGCCCAATCTGGCAACACTGGAAGACACGCAGTTCTGTTGTTGCTGATATTCACCATTTTGGAAGCGCAAAATACCAGGATGCAAATTATGCAATGCCCGTATATAATCGACTCTCCTCACGCGTAGCGAGTCTACCCCTGTAGCGTTCAGACGCCCCATTTTATAATCGGTGCTGCCCCGCAAACTAGCATTTACTCCGGAGTAAATTTCTTAAACCACCTCCCGAGCAGGGTTAGATTTGCACCGGTTTAAGCAGCTTTCAGGGGCTACACCGGTATAACTTTGTACCGTGTGGACGCTCTACCGGGGCAGCTCCGGTGCTACACCGGAGTAAAAGTTGCCATGTGAACACCCCTAGTGTGTCTGTCAACAATGCTGAATTCTCTCAGTATTACGGCGATTTGAATGCTCGAGCAAAGACTCGATACAAAGACAAGATAGATGTGTGGGGTTTTCACCCATATTATTTAAAGGAGAACTGAAGTCATTTTTAAACTCTTTCTTAACGTGTTAGTCAATTACGTTTTCAGCTTTAGTAACCTTATATCGTGACTCGTATTGGCAACTAATCGCAATTAAATATTATACTTATCGGCCTATTCGGTTTTTAGCCGTGTTGAATTTAGTTCGTTTGGTCCACGGCAGGCGTCGCTTATCCACGCGATCTTCCCGAGACTTGTGTGAGACTTTGAAACGTGACGTGTCAGCGCCACCATTTTGAAAACCGTTTTCCAAACGAAGTATTGCACAAAAATGAGTTTAAATGACCATCACTGCCTACTTTTTTCAAACTTTCCTGATTGCTATCAAAACAAACAAAACTTCCGGCTTGATCACGTCAGCATTTGAAAGAGGGCGCGCGCGTCTTTTGACAACGTTGGCAGATGTTGGTCACTTTGATTTCCGCTGTACGTTTTACTTCCGTCCAATGATGTCTCGCACAGGTCTCAACGAGTCTCGTTTACGGCCGTTGCTTTGACATATGGACTGATATATTACAGAGCATATTTCAAACACCCATAACTTGCTATAGCAGCGACAAAATAGCGATCAAAAATGCATTCCGATATTTAATAAAAATGAGAAATAGAATTTTGATTAAAAAAAATTGCCTTCAGTTCGCCTTTAAAGAAAAAAAAAAAAAAGTCAGACTTTTCTGAAGATAAGACGCTTCTACCGACCACCGATTATGGTACAGGTCGTTTCGTCCAATGCCTTTTTCATACGCACTATCAATTATTTTATCTCATCTCATCTCTAGCCGCTTTATCCTGTTCTACAGGGTCGCAGGCAAGCTGGAGTCTATCCCAGCTGACTACGGGTGAAAGGCGGGGTACACCCTGGACAAGTCGCCAGGTCATCACAGGGCTGACACATAGACACAGACAACCATTCACACTCACATACACACCTACGGTCAATTTAGAGTCACCAGTTAACCTAACCTGCATGTCTTTGGACTGTGGAGGAAACCCACGCAGACACGGGGAGAACATGCAAACTCCACACAGAAAGGCCCTCGCCGGCCCCGGGGCTCGAACCCGGACCTTCTTGCTGTGAGGCGACAGCGCTAACCACTACACCACCGTGCCGCCCCAATTATTTTATATTTCAGGTATTTGTTTGTTCGACAAAAGGAGGAATTCTCAACAGAATTTGACTGAAGCAGCTTCGACACTAAAGAGCGTACTAAGGGGGATAACCACGCCGGCCCGTGCCACTTGCCGACCCTGGGATGAGTTCACTCCCTCGTCATTGCAGGCTGCTTGCTCGCATGTCTATGTTTCCAGCTGGATCGTGTTAAATCTTTAGACACGGAGCAGCGCTCTCGCTGGGCTTTCGTTCACGAACACCGGAATACCTGAAATATAAAATAATTGATTGTGCGTATGAAAAAGGCTTTGGACGAAATGGTCATTGGCCGGTGTCCTGATCCCCTCGTCTCCTCTCTGTACTAAGCCTCAGAGTTTCCTCGCCCTCTTTCCGAATCATGGATGGAATTCTTAAAAAAAAATAAATTAAAAAAATCGGAATGTGCTACGGTCACGAGTACTGTTCTGACCACAATCATATTCAGCACGAAGATATGGAATAGCTAAAAGAACGCTTAAAGCAATGGAAAAACAAACAGAGTCGCACACGCGTGACTGTTTTGTATGGAATGTCACGTGACCCTACATTTGCATATCCACCAACATGGCCGACACCCGGGTTTCTATTTTGCTTTGACGTCACTTGCAAGTTAAGGATAGTTGTGGTGTGACTGCTCCAGACTGGAACTAAACTCAGGCATGGGGATAATCAGAGATATAGTTATCAGTGTAGTAGGACCGGGCCCTTAAGATTCACTTCATCATTCCGATATGATCGATAACGGCGGGGGGGGCTGCTGCTTTACTGTTATCTAGAAAATCTTCCCAAAACATTCTGCTCGTGATTCAGCCATGATTTGTTTTTCTTAAAATGGCAGGAAGTTTTCTTTATCTTTATTGTTCGACTTTCATAACAATCATCAGCGAGTTTGAGATACGAGTTGGATCCCGCTCTCGATGTCCTTGGTTCCCTCCAGCAGTGGTGCTCCCTTTCTACAGATTTACAGGGACTAACAAACTGCATAACAGATAAGGTCACTTTACAGTCTGTAGTTTATCAGCTGGATGTGTCAGAACGGTCAATGAGTAACTTCGGGAGGCTAATAAATACAGAAAGCATAAAATGTGTTTCTCCGTTTCCAGAGAAACAGAAAGTTCCAAACAAGTCCTTTTATCAGCTTTAGTAATGGCTTGCTTCTTTCCTCCTGCTTAAAACTATACATCCTTGGAAAGTGACGGCTGGGTGAAATATTATATTTGAAGCTAGAATTAGTATCCATGAAGAGCTCATAAATTAAAGGATTAAATCTTGAGCAACGTACTACATTACAAACTCTACTGGCTGTATGCCGAAAAGCTGTAACCCTTTGTGTTGCGTGCACTTTTGACCAATGTGATTTTAAGTTTCTTTTGCTGATAAAATGCTCGAACCTTCAGCCTTGACTTGAAATGCTAATTGCTGGGTTTCAGGTCACGTGACTTTTCTTTGCGGAAGTGAAATAGCTGGTGGTCTAAACGGCTGCTGTAGTGCAAACAACTAGCGATAATTTATCAGAGTACGCTCGTAATCTAGAAGCCACTGCTCGCTTTAGATATATCCAGAAGATTGCTATGTGCAATGGAATCGACCCCTACAGTCTGGGAAAGAAGGATTTGTCATACGAGCTCGAAAACTACCCTTCAGTCGAGTTCCCCGACATCTCGAACTATCTGGTGTTGCAGACGTCCTTCTACACCGCAAAACAGATGAAAGCGTGGAAGAGTATGGAGGCTTACAACTTTAGCCCTATTCGCACGGGATTAGTATTACCTGTGAACCTATAGTAATTTGTAAATTCCCACCCAACCTCTGTGTTAAATCCCTTGCATTCGCACGGGATAAGCAAAGTCCGTAATTTACTCAATTTACAGACATCACGACCGGATATGTCGTAACATCCTGTACTTCAGAAACACCCATTCGGTCATGCCCCGCCCTCCCGCCCCAGTTAAAGACAGCTGACAAATCAGAAACACCCAGTCAGTCATGTCCCGCCCTCCCGCTGCCACTCGGCGAAAGAAAAAAAAAAAAGTGCAGACACAGGCTTTTTAGCTTACAAATTACTATTCTGGTTTTTTTTTTTTTAATTATTATTAGAAGGCACATGGAGTTTAGTCCTGCCTTGGCCAGTGCATTCTGAAAGTATGTTTCGGTCTGTAGCCAACAATCCATGTTATTGCAGATCATATCTCTCCACACAAACTAAAGGCGCAGACGCCGACTTTTTCACGGCTTTTTCATGGACTGTAACGGCATTTGCTTATGTAGTAATTTTAATACAGAATTTACTTTGATGAAATTATTCAGACACTCCAACGCCCCCCCCCCCCCAAAAAAAAAAAATCGGATCTGCACGAGCCGTGAAAAAGGCGCACCGTTTGCATCCCTGTTTAAACTCATAGGTTAACCGACTTTAACCGGCTAATGAGGCTCGGTGGTCGGTCAAGATTTTTTTTTAGTTTTCGCCTCCCTAGTCCATGGAGGATATGGCCTGGCTATGGACCCTTTTCAGTCACGTGACCTTCGTAAACGCGACCGCCATTTTGGACATGTAGTGGACTTCGGCTCAAATCGGTTTGAATGCGAGGAAGGCGACAAACATAAAAGAAAAAGGAGCGAGATGCAGAAGACTGTATTTACTAGTTTACTGTAATTATGATCTGGCAGCTATTTACACCGGATCCAGTGTAAATAGCTGCCGGAGCCAACGTCCGGCCGGGCTGCGAGCGCGCGCGCGCCGGCCCCGCGGCCGCCGGCTCCGGCCGGGCCGCAAGCGAGCGCGCTCCGGAACCTCGGACGTTGGCTCCGGCGGCTATTTACACTGGATCCGGTGTAAATAGCTGCCAGATCATAATTACAGTAAACTAGAATGGAATGTTAACAGCAATGTAATGCCTTTTCTGGCTAATTTTATTCGTCTTACCTCCAACAGAGTGGTCACTACACAAGCGTTGGTATGCCGCTATCCATCTTCTCCGTCGGTCAGCATCTACCGGGATCCGATAAAATGATAACCCTTGCCTTGTTTGTTGATGGTTACTACATCCAGGTGCACAACAACATAGTGGCATGATGGAAGTCTTGCTGAAAATAAACACTTTCTTTGCTGCCGTTCCTCAATGTTGGCTGTGGTAAACTACTGGTAGTACATGTCCAAAATGGCGGCCGCGTTTGTCGTGACGTCACGTGAAAAGGGTCCATAGCTATGAAATATTAAAAATGTTCCTTACCGAAAGCAGCCACACAAGTCATCCAGGTCAAAAATCTCCCAGCTCTCCTCTTGGATTTCTTGCTGTTTTTGGGAAGCGGATTCCATGTAGTGTGGTATGGGGCACGACTACCACTTGCCCCTAAAACAGTACTCATGAAAATGTCAACCGTAGCCTCCATTAGCCTACTCACAGTAACCGGAAAAGATATAAAACGTGCGCAATTACAATAACAAACACGGACATGCGTATTCGCACGGGACTAGTATCGTCACTGGACGTCTGTGCTTGACAAAATATAGTAGGTAATTTGCGGCGGAATTATTACTTTACAAATTACAGACATGGCGCATTCGCACGGGACTAACATCTCAGACATTCTCTGCAATTATTACAAATCACCGGAGGTTCACAGGTAATACTAATCCCGTGCGAATAGGGCTTTTTTTTCTATGTGGCTGGGTAAAGAACCTCGCTATCAAGTCGCTGCCGAATGAACGTTGTATTGTTTTTGCCCGTGTAAGTATGTTTAAGCTTTTCGTTCGCGTCTTTACAACGAAGTGCTGCAAGTTGAAGTGTAAACAAGCAACAGTTCGCTTGATTCTCACTTGTGTTGGCTCTTATCTCTCAGCTAAATCATTCACAAAGATCATCAGAAACCCCTTTAAAGACCTGGATCTTAGTTAAACAAGATGGAGAAGTGATCACGGCGCATTGTAACTGTACGGCTGGGGAAGAATTTTGTCGCGACCTTCATGCATATGGACTTTGTGAGGAGGAGTGAGGACTAAACGAAGAAACAGCTGGGGACTTTAGCGCTTCGTGACTTAAAAAAAAAAAAAAAAAAAAAGTACCACAAAATAACGACACATAGCAAGAAAAGTACTTGGAAAACACTAAGGACAGAGCTGAGAGGGAAATACAAACCTTTCACGGAGTGATCACTCAAGCAAAATCGACCATGCCTCGACTCGGCTCCCTTCGATTTCAGCGAGAGGTTCAAAAGCCACCTTTCTCGACGTCTTTTTGTGAAATCCTGTGTTCGTTCACCCTTTTTTATTAGTTCACGGGGAACCCTGAAGAAACGTTTTTGTTTTATGGTTTGATCGATTCGAACAACTTAAAACAACGCAAGTGTAAGGCATTTTTCATGCAAGCGATGCACCTTCTCCGTACAAGCGCTTTGTCAACTGAGTTTTGGTAGACCACCAGCTAAAGTTCTGAATAATTAATGAGGCGGATGTGACGTCACGTGAAAGACAGCAATAGTAGGAATCTCATACTTTTCTGCATTTTTTTTATGACAGTGGGTGGAGCTGTTTGTGCTTCAAGACATTTGTTAATAGCAAATCAGCTCACGGATATCAAAACTGAAGTCATACAGTGAGGTCATTTCATCTTTTCTTGCGATGGTCCATGGGACTATGTTCGAGCGGGGATGAGGTACAAATTTCAAAACCTCAAGATAAATAAAAGTTAAAAGTCAAAGTTCGGAAAGCTTACTTCACGGGTCATTAGGAGGACTGGTTCAGTGCTGGGACGCTGGAATCTCGCTGAGCTGCACCACTAGTTAAACATTATTTCACTGCATCACATTAAAGGAGCTAGCTCATCCTTCCCAGAAGCCTCGGAGCTAAAAAGCAAGTCGCCATTCTCGATCCCATCGATATTCCACTGTGTGCAAGGACGCAAGGACATACAGTTAGGTCCATATATAATTTGGACACTGACACAAATTTTGTTTTTTTACCTGTTTACTGAAACATACGCAGGTTATAGTTATATAATGGACATGGACATAAAGTCCAGACTTTCAGCTTTCATTTGAGGGGATCTACATTAAAATTGGATGAAGGGTTTAGGAGTTTCAGCTCCTTAACATGTGCCACCCTGTTTTTAAAGGGACCAAAAGTAATTGGACAATTGACTCAAAGGCTATTTCATGGGCAGGTGTGGGCAATTCCTTCGTTATGTCATTCTCAATTAAGCAGATAAAAGGCCTGGAGTTGATTTGAGGTGTGGTGCTTGCATTTGGAAGATTTTGCTGTGAAGAAAACATGCGGTCAAAGGAGCTCTCCATGCAGGTGAAACAAGCCATCCTTAAGCTGCGAAAACAGAAAAAACCCATCCAAGAAATTGCTCCAATATTAGGAGTGGCAAAATCTACAGTTTGGTACATCCTGAGAAAGAAAGAAAGCACTGGTGAACTCATCAATGCAAAAAGACCTGGACACTCACAGAAGACAACAGTAGTGGATGATCGCAGAATAATTTCCATGGTGAAGAGAAACCCCTTCACAACAGCCAACCAAGTGAACAACACTCTCCAGGAGGTAGGCGTATCAATATCCAAATCTACCATAAAGAGAAGACTGCATGAAAGTAAATACAGAGGGTTCACTGCACGGTGCAAGCCACTCATAAGCCTCAAGAATAAAAAGGCTAGATTGGACTTTGCTAAAAAACATCTAAAAAAGCCAGCACAGTTCTGGAAGAACGTCCTTTGGACAGATGAAACCAAGATGAACCTCTACCAGAATGATGGCAAGAAAAAAGTATGGTGAAGGCGTGGTACAGCTCATGATCCAAAGCATACCACATCAGCTGTAAAACACGGCAGAGGCAGTGTGATGGCTTGGGCATGCATGGCTGCCAGTGGCACTGGGTCACTAGTGTTTATTGATGATGTGACACAGGACAGAAGCAGCCGGATGAATTCTGAGGTATTCAGAGACATACTGTGTGCTCAAATCCAGCCAAACTGATTGGTTGGCGTTTCATAATACAGATGGACAATGACCCAAAACATAAAGCCAAAGCAACCCAGGAGTTTATTAAAGCAAAGAAGTGGAATATTCTTGAATGGCCAAGTCAGTCACCTGATCTCAACCCAGTTGAGCATGCATTTCACTTGCTAAAGACTAAACTTCAGACAGAAAGGCCCGCAAACAAACAGCAACTGAAAACCGCTGCAGTAAAGGCCTGGAAGAGCATTAAAAAGGAGGAAACACAGCGTCTGGTGATGTCCATGAGTTCAAGACTTCAGGCAGTTATTGCCAACAAAGGGTTTTCAACCAAGTATTAGAAATGAACATTTTATTTACAATTATTTAATTTGTCCAATTACTTTTGAGCCCCTGAAATGAAGGGATTGTGTTTAAAAAATGCTTTAGTTCCTCACATTTTTATGCAATCATTTTGTTCAACCCACTGAATTAAAGCTGAAAGTCTGAACTTCAACTGCATCTGAACTGTTTTGTTCACAATTCATTGTGGTAATGTACAGAACCAAAATTAGAAAAATGTTGTCTCTGTCCAAATATTTATGGACCTAACTGTATGTTCTAGGCCAGGGGTTTTCAAAGTGTGGGAGAGTCAGCCCCCCTCAGAGAGCAAATAAACAGCACCCCCCTTACAATTTTTGTTGTTGCTATACTTAATGTTCCATTCGTATTTAAAAAAAATGGTTGTTGTACATATTTTTATTTTTTTCTTTTACACATTTTAAACATTTGTGCTTTTTTTAAAAACATCTTCTCATCTCATTATCTCTAGCCGCTTTATCCTGTTCTACAGGGTCGCAGGCAAGCTGGAGCCTATCCCAGCTGACTACGGGCGAAAGGCGGGGTACACCCTGGGCAAGTCGCCAGGTCATCACAGGGCTGACACATAGACACAGACAACCATTCACACTCACATTCACACCTACGGTCAATTTAGAGTCACCAGTTAACCTAACCTGCATGTCTTTGGACTGTGGGGGAAACCGGAGCACCCGGAGGAAACCCACGCGGACACGGGGAGAACATGCAAACTCTGCGCATTAAGGCCCTCGCCGGCCACGGGGCTTGAACCCAGAACCTTCTTGCTGTGAGGCGACAGCGCTGACCACTACACCACCATGCCGCCCTAAAAAACATCTTGTTTTACACATTTTAAACATCTCATAGCATCGTTAGCTAGCACCTCTTGGCAGACAACACACTGTGGCAGTGGAGCATCTTCAGATCCAGTCCATGAAAATCCAAACTTTAAATAATCGTGGTCAGACTTCCTTCTTTTTTCAGTCCCCCAGGATTCCGCAGGCCTTTTTTGTGATTGTGCGGGCTAAAACGTCTGATGTTGCGGGGGGTTTCCAAAAAATTGCGATGAAAGTTGCGGTGTTTTTTAGGTTTTTGTTGCGATTACATTGCGGGAGGAAGTGAAAGTTGCGAGAAATTGTTGCGATTTTCTCTTTTTGTGATTAAAATTGAGTGATGTGTTAAATATTAAGTTATTACTGAAAAACTATTGATTAAAAAAAAAACAAAGACACTGAGAAATGGTCCTATAAACAACTTTACCAATATAAAAGATTACCAGGACTACAAAAATGGAGAAAAATCGGCTTTACTTATCCAAATGCACCTGTTGGTTCAAAAGTTCAAGTGCATAGAACCTCACAGCACAACATGAAGCTACCTTAAAATATAATAGAAATGCCTCAGCTTTCATGTAAGAAAAAAAAACTATTAATACTAGTACTGTGTGCAGGCAGTCTCTCCTGAAGACTAAATTAAACAATAATTATAAACTAATAAAATAAATGGCTCAGGCTTCATAGAAGAAAAAAAAACAATTTGAACAGAATCTCACAGTATGATGCTGAAGCTGCCTAAACAATGGAAAATAAAATACCATTTTGGCAAAAATGTTGGCAGCCATTAATTTCTTGTATTAAGTAAAAAAAAAAGTAATGTAAAGTGCACACAGTCCTTCACACTTTCAGTAACAGAATTTAAGCCTACATAAACATTGTCTCGCACATCATGCAATGTTGCCAGATACTGCTGACGTTTTCCAGCCTAAATATGTTCAAAACCCGCCAAAATGCACTTGAAACCGCCCAATCTGGCAACACTGCGCGCATGCTGCTTCTCTTGAACGTAAACACGGAAGTAAGGCGGAAGGTAGTTTGTCGACATCACCTCAAGACGACGCCAACGATTGGTCAAATTTGCGGGAAAGTTGTGGTGATTGGATATAATTGCAACACCGCCCTGAATTCGCGGGGACTGGTTGAATTTGCAAATCGCGAAATCCTGGACAGTATGTTTTTTTGCTTGGCCCAGACTCTGTCTCCTCACTCACTGTAGCTTTAGCTACTAAAAATCGGTCCATTTTGTGCCTGGCAAAGGCTAGCTGAAGCTCGCTAAATGTCCGCAAGAGTAACTCATTCTGACTTATTTTTCCTCACGTTGCCCCCCTGAAGAATTCTGGCACCCCCGAGGGGAGGCGCGCCCCACACTTTGAAAAGCCCTGAACTAGGCCACAGATCATGAATTGTAACGTGAAATTGAAGATGGTCAAATTAGTTGCATTTTAAATCCTTTCGACCAATCTATCCATTTTTGTATGGTCCAGAACCAGTTTCGGCCATTTTTGTTTGAGGGCACGAAGGAAAAAAAAATAATAATAATCAGGCATATTGTGTTCAAAATTGTGTGCTTTTTATTAGTAGGTTTTCATTATAGAGACTCGGTATTCAGCTAGGTGAGCGCACATGAAGAGAGCCAACACGTGCTTTCAAATCATAGTGACCTGGAGGTAAACGAAAACAGAAAATTGGATTCTTGGAAGGGTGATCCAGCCCCTTTAACAATATTACTGACGTTTTTGTATTTATAGCCACAATTTAATAAACAAACAAGATTATCAGGTGACAATCAGCACAGCATTGTTACGATTTCATTGGACTGAAAGTTTATATAAATGAAGTGTGCAGGTTCTTTAAAGCTAGATAGGCTTTTGATTTCATAAAATCAGTGAAATTTAGTTTCCTCTGAAATTTGGTCATCGTGATGCATGTTTATTCCTGTAATATTTAAAAATAAAAGCAGGCCATTCTGTGGCTGGGAAGTTATTTAATTTGAGGGGATTCCCGAGCAAATAATGTGCACGAAATCGCTCGCTTCGCGCAGTCAAGCAGACAGAGGAAGTCCGTGTGCACAAGTTTACCTCCTTCTTCTTTTGGGTTTTACAGCAGCTGGCATCCACAGTGTTGCATTACTGCCATCTACAGGTTTAACTTTGACCGTGCACTGACAGTTCCATCATTCTGTCTCTAATGCCGCTTTTCCACTACCAACGCGGCTGAGCCGTGCCGAGTCGGGCTGAGTCGAGCCAAGTGGGGCTGTTGGAGTTGCATTTCGACTACAACCGCGCTGGCTGGAAGTGGGTGGACACATTGGGTGGAGTTAGCGAAAGTGGGTGGACGTCAGGTGATGTCGTTAGGCGGCGCAAACAGTGACATCAGTGAGCTTTTAAGCGGTAGTCTCACAACCCGGAGAGTAAACAATAAACATTGAGGACATGGAGTCGTTAGTGTTGCTGGTCTTGGTGCTGTGGCTTGTTGTCACCGACAATGCCAACAGATACTGGCAAGAGCGTATAGATGAGGCGAGGCGCATAAGGCTTCATAATTCTCGTAATTCGTAATTCTCCTTCTTCCGAGTTTACGGTGTTTACAGATCCCAGCGTGCTCGCGGGGCGTGTGAGGACACTCCTCCTCACCAATCAGTGCACAGGGGAGTGTCTCCTCACGCCCCTAGCCTCACTCAGCTCGGTTTGGCTCGCTTCAGCCCCACTACAAAACCCTGCGAGTTTTGGGGGCTGAGCAGGGCTGAAGCGAGCCGAGTCGTGCTGTTTTTAGACAGTCGAAACGCGAGCCGTGTCGGGCTGAAGTGAGCTGAAGTAAGCTGAAGCGAGCTGAAAAAGGGTAGTGGAAAAGGGCCATAAACGAACAGCTGATCACACCGAGGTGCTCGCTGACCGCCGATATTTATTAGTTTGGTCCTGCGTTTCCTTTCCTTCACATATAACATAACGTCTTTTCTTCTCGCTTTCCGTTACTGTAGTCGGTCTTTCACGTTTTATTTCACACGCTCACGTCCTCCATTTTTCTCTCCTGTTTCAAATTTGTATCCCACAATGCTTTGTGCAAACAGGGAAAGCCCACCACGTGATGCATGATGTAGTATCTTGAATTGGGTCATGGTGAAGCAGGAATAAATAGTGGAGAATTTAGGGTCATGTGGCCGTAAATTCATTAATTGTTCTTTTTAAAAAAAAAAAAAAGAACTAATAAAATTGGAAGTCTGGAATTCGAATTCAGTAGCTTTCGGTCCACTAAACAACAATAATTGCATGTTGGGGAAAATTCTTTTTATGACCTACACTTGAAAAATATGAAAGGCAGTCTAGCTTTAATGGAAGCAGATTAATTAACACTCCGGTGTACATCATTGCTATAATTTTTGCAAACCAAAAGGCGTTGCTGTTTTGATACGCCGAGACTTTAATACAATCATAGAAAAGCCTCGAAGTTACACAAGGCTTCATCCTCTCATCCGCAGTGTCAAGTTTCTTTTCCCAAAATGGCTTCATGCCCAAAGTTATATTTAAAATGTTCAATACCTTTTTTTTTTTTGGGCGGGGGTAAAATCATGGAAAAGACTAAAAAAAAAAAAAGTCTGGCAGGAAACAGAAGAGCGTTCAAAGTGCTTATCTCTAACTCATATAACAAACTTTACTATGGTCCCCCCCATGCTGAAGAACTCATCAATGTGTATGGAGCTCCACCATGTGGTGACAGCAAGAATTACATCCATCAGACACCTGTCACTTTAGGAAACTTGATTAAAAATCTTTATTCTGATTAACCAGAGGGGTGCAGGGGATTTCTCACTCATTGCCTCTCTCTCTCTCTCTCTCTCTTTTTTTTTTAAACTCTTTACACCTTAAAGGGCACATCTTGGGTAAATTCAGGAGCAAGATCAATGTCTCATCTCATTATCTCTAGCCACTTTATCCTGTCCTACAGGGTCGCGGGCAAGCTGGAGCCTATCCCAGCTGACTACGGGTGAAAGGCGGGGTACACCCTGGACAAGTCGCCAGGTCATCACAGGGCTGACACATAGACACAGACAACCATTCACACTCACATTCACACCTACGCTCAATTTAGAGTCACCAGTTAACCTAACCTGCATGTCTTTGGACTGTGGGGGAAACCGGAGCACCCAGAGGAAACCCACGTGGACACGGGGAGAACATGCAAACTCCGCACAGAAAGGCCCTCGCCGGCCACGGGGCTCGAACCCGGACCTTCTTGCTGTGAGGCGAAAGCGCTAACCACTACACCACCGTACTGCTCCAAGATCAATGTAATTCTCTTATTTTATATTAAACTTTAGTCAAATATCTGTCACATTTCGCACAATTTTTTTTACCTTGCGCAATACCAGAAAAATTCAGTTGAAATCAAGCCATTTGAGGCGAATCGGTCCACCTCTGAAAAAAACTTGGCATCTGGATTTCCCGGGAAACAATGATTTTCGTGACGTCACGTGCGGGACGCCTCCTTCTGAATCCTACGTCAGCACTGGTTTGTTTATGAGAAAACGACCTGGTGGTTTTCTGCAAATTTCTTCAACGTTATCGCGTAATTATTAAAATGGTTAACAGATGTATCGTAGGAGGGTGTAGCAACACCAATCATGACGGGATTAGTACTCATCGTTTCCCAAAAGACCGGACAATGAGAGAGAAATGGGAGCGCTTCGTGCGAGGCACCCGGAAAAACTGGCAACATGCAACAGACCACAGCATCATATGCGGGGCTCACTTCATAAAGCCCGACGACTTTGAGAACTATTTGCAGTGGGAAATGGGCTTCAAGAAGCAATTTGATCTGAAAAAAGACACAGTTCCATCTGTCAGAATGCCCAAAGCAACACCGTCTCCATCTGTGTCAGCGTCACCAAAGGAGCCAGCCGTGTTCGTCTCCCCTGACAGAAGGTGAAGTGCTGCATCCACTGAGGCCCTCAAAGCCGAGGACCAAGCAGAGCCGAGAAAGAGACCAAGCAAATCGGCAATTCACAAGTTGACTGTTGCTAGAGTAAGAAATAAGAGAGACTATACTCTAAATTAGGTGTTCCTGTGTTTGTGTGGTACATGGATAATGTTATTTATTGACACAAAAGTAAACACCACGAAAGCGCTGGGCGAGATAATACACTGTTAATACAAATATGTTATTTACCAGCTGGGAGGTCCGTATCATGAAATACCGTGACCGAGGTCTTGAAAGTACTGAGCGAGGCCCTCTGGGCAGAGGTCAGTATTCAAGGCCGAGGTCACGGTATTTCACCATACGGACAACCTTAAGCTGGTAAATAATATATACCGTATTTTTCGGACTACAAGTCGCACTTTTTTTCATGGTTCGGCTGGCCATGCGACTTATACTCCGGTGCGACGTATACATGTTTTTTTTTCACCGCGGAATAACTGGAGCTGATGCTGAGTCTGACGACAGCCACGCAGAAGAGGAAACGGCGCTTCATCTGCCGCTGGAGTTGGCAGAGTTGTTCAGAAGCGACACCGAGGATGAGGAATTCAATGGATTTGCTGATTTGGAGTGAAATCGCCAGCTTGATAAACTTGATTGACCTGTGTTTTATTATTAATGATAGGGCTATAGTTATTTAAATAAGTTATGTAATGATTTTAGGCAGTGCTTAATTTGTGAAGTGGGAGGTCCCGGAACGCAGGAAGTGGGTGGGTCCGGCGACTCAAAAAAAAAAAAAAAAAAAAAGGCAGGGGGTGGTTTACTATAACTTTACGCACACGCGCTTATTGTGTGTGTAAAAAAAATAATAATATCAGACATTATGATCTTAGAAAAGGGCGGCATGGTGGTGTAGTGGTTAGCGCTGTCGCCTCACAGCAAGAAGGTCCTGGGTTCGAGCCCCGTGGCCGGCGAGGGCCTTTCTGTGTGGAGTTTGCATGTTCTCCCCGTGTCCGCGTGGGTTTCCTCCGGGTGCTCCGGTTTCCCCCACAGTCCAAAGACATGCAGGTTAGGTTAACTGGTGACTCTAAATTGAGCGTAGGTGTGAATGTGAGTGTGAATGGTTGTCTGTGTCTATGTGTCAGCCCTGTGATGACCTGGCGACTTGTCCAGGGTGTACCCCGCCTTTCGCCCGTAGTCAGCTGGGATAGGCTCCAGCTTGCCTGCGACCCTGTAGAAGGATAAAGCGGCTACAGATAGTGAGATGAGATGATCTTAGAAAACGCTTTAGTGACGAACAGTTACAGACAGTAATATGTCGTGATATGTTATAAAATTTTTTATTAGGCTATATATTAAATTATATATTAAATTTATTTTCTAAAATAACAGACTACTCATATCACAACCGGTTTATTTCACCATTGGAGATCAGATCACACAAGACATGAGTTAAATGACTCATTTTAAGGATTTAAGTAGGGGATTTAAAAGCAGTGCCATCGGGACTTCGTGGCTCAGGTGGATAAGGCGCCATACCATAAATCCGGGGACCCGGGTTCGATTCCAACCTGCGGTCATTTTCCGAGCCCTCCCTGTTTTTCTCCTGCTCATTAAAAGCAGTGCCAGCAAACATAAGTGCAATCAATTCAAGTACGGTAATAGTTAAGAAATAAAGGGTTTACAAAACAAGTTGGAGAATTCATTTTTAAAATTTTAGTAAGCTTTCTTGGTTTTTTGCCATTTTTTCCCACAGCACAAGCTAACGGCTACAAAAAACCTGGTGTTCTATTGAGCGGAAGTATACACCCCATGTCCCCCCTTCCCCTTTCGCATAGATTTTGTGGATGTCATAGGAGAGAAATCAACAACAGATATCAAAATCAAAACCGAACACTAAACACATTTTTATTTACTTATTTAATTTATTGTTTGATTTTTTCCCCTTTGTGATGGTCACGGAGTTGATCTGATCCATTTAAATAGCTGCCGGAACACCGAATGAAATGAAAATAGCTGCCGGATCCGACAACGGAGGTTATGGATCTTGTTCCGTCATGTTCCGGCTCAAATTAAGCCCTGATTTTCGGCCTATAGGCTATTGACTAACTTGATGTTACGGTACATATTCAGCCAGTTTTTCTCTGGGCTATTATAAATGATTTTGTTATGCATTTTTAAAAATAACTCTCCTTCCAAGATGAACTTTATTCTTCGTCTCTGATGTTATGGTGTTAATGGTCTGAATAACGTTTAATGTTTTTATCTGATATGACGTTAACTGGCAGGCGCACTTTCTGCCTGTTTTTTTCTCTGAGCGGTTGTTTTTTTTTTTTCACTAGACGGTTGTTTTTACTACCGTACCTGTCTTTGGAGATGATATACCTATAGCCTACTCGACCTCTGATTTGATGAAATAAAATTCGACAAAAATGAAGAATGACACTCCTCGATGATGACTACAGCTTTAATAACACAGATGAAAGAGCCATGGGGCGATAATAAGCCCTACCGGTAAAAAATATTCTAAAAGCAAACTGATTAATGCATCAGTAATAGGCTACTAATATTAGTTATAATAATAATAATAATAATAATAATAATAATAATATAGGCTATTAGGAATAATGATAGTGATAGTATTAAAGATAGTAGTAGATATTTAAAATAATCAGACTAGGCTACTTACAGGGCAAAGGGCGCGTCATCACTGCTCAGCTGTTCGTTTATTAAATAAACAATGCAGTCGCGCAGTAACCACGCGCCGCTTATCAGATACAATCACAGATTCTATGGATAGAATAACCCTTCAAAAAAGTGCGACTTGTAGTCCGGTGCGACGTATATATGTTTTTTTCATCTTCATAATGCATTTTTTGGCTGATGTGACTTAAACTCCGGAGCGACGTATAGTCCGGAAAATACGGTATTTTTTTCCTTTACCAAATTCTAACAGAAAACGAGAGCGCCTGAAAGGGAAAACCAAGCCACTATTTTGAATCCTTGTTCACGGCTGTAATGTAAATGGCTTCCTCCTCGGTATACAAGTGCACTTCCGTGGCAGGAAAAAAAAACAACTACATTTTGCCACCTATGTAGTCCCCTATTTATACAAAATTGAGTCATTCAGGATTCAGCCATGCTTTTGCTCAGTGTTAGCAACAGTTACAGGTTTTTAGCTTTCTCCTGAAATGTTTTTTTTATTTCTTCTTCCTCAGGGTAGTAAAACTCGCTTTCGCTGTGAACACTGTCGTTATCGCTATCCATGATGTAAAATTAATGCTATTCTCCGGAGAAATGCGAAAATAAATGTTGACAAAAATTGCTACCATGTTTGTTGTTGTGAACTAGCAAGTCGCCTGGGGTCCGTACTGTAGGATATGGACCCGCTCGCCAGCCAATCAGAGCGCAGGCCATCCTTAAAAAAAATCCGTTTCCTGTCCACCGGGTGGGCAAAAAAAATTTCAGTCGGGAGGGAGGGATTTATTTATTTTAATTATATATGGATGGATAAGAAATCGCAATGCTGTGTTTGCCTTTTCTTTCAGTACTTTTTTTTTTATTACAAAAGCAAACACATTTAATAAAATATGACAGTTTAATCAACTGAAACTTGTACAAAAACTTTAAGTTAGCATTTTAAATGCTGACTGCAACATTTACAAAACTTTTACAAAGGTACTTAAAATGTCCGACACACGGACTTTTTGTAGTTCTAAATCGAGCGTTAGGCCGAGTTCGGATGAAATTACACTATTAAAATGATCACTGAATGATTTGTTTTTCTGAATCTTTACTATTTTGTTGTTCGCTAGAATACCATTTTGCGATTTCACACTTCAGCAAATGTTTGAAAACTCCGGATCTCCTTCCTTCATGGTGGCTGACTTTTTTGTGCCGCATGGTGCATGCGCAGAGCTGATTCGACAGGGCTTTCCACAAGCACCGGCTGCCGGCCACACAATTAAGTCCAGCCGGCTACTTTAATGACTATTTTTGTAGCCCACAGGCTCTAAATATTAAATTTTCGATTTTAATAAAATTAAATGTTTATCTAACGGACTGACAATAATGTCAAACTGAACCGTTGATCAAGGGAGAGTAACTCATCCGCGCCCCGACATGCGGTGTGCGCGCGCACTCAGCTGCGTGAATGTGTCATGCACCGAAAATAAGAGACTTACAAGCCAGGAACGCCTCATGATGCAATAAGCAAGAAAAGAGAGAAGATTTACTGCCATTTTACTTTGTATTTGAGTAAAGTGAATAAATAGATGGTCTGTGGAAAATACATTTAACCCTGGGAACTGCGTGCACAGGAGTTTATTTTGTGTTTACTCCCCCCGGCTGGCTACTTATTTGTCATGGCTGGCTAGTATGAGCCTTAGTGGAAAGCCCTGGGAATGCAGAAATGTCAAGTTTGATTTTAGATTTACGGACCCGAAAAAAATGTCGAAAAAACGGCGTTAAAAAAAAAAAAAAATTTCACCCGCACAAACAGCACTCACCAGTGGACCGGACACAGAACATTTTTTAATAATGGCCTCAGGATTTGATGGAAACCAGACAGTGAAAAAAATGTTATTTACCAGCTTAAGGTCAGTCCATATGGTGAAATACCGTGACCGAGGTCTTGAAAGTACTGACCGAGGCCTAGAGGGCCTCGGTCAGTACTTTCAAGACCTCGGTCACGGTATTTCACCATACGGACCGACCTTAAGCTGGTAAATAATACATTTATTTTTTTCTTTACCAAATTCTAACAGAAAACGAGAGCGCCCGAAAGGGAAAACTGAGCCGAGCCACCATTTTGAATCCTCGTTCACGGCTGTAAGGCAGCTGGGCCATAGAAGGTTCACGCTGCACGCTGCATGCTGCACGCTACACGTTCACGTGAAGAACCGGACCCTGGGCCATTAAACTTCATGCTTGGATGTTCACGTGTTGCGTCTGTTCTACTTTGACCGAGTAACCAACAATATGGACTCTTCGGATGACGACGATTGCCTCATTCTGCTTTTACTGAGACAGAGGAAGAGAAAAAGGAACAGAATTTGGAGCCGAGAACACTTCCTTCTGAGAGAAACCCGTGGTGAATTTCACCGAACATTCTATAATCTGCTTGACAATCCCGATGAAGAACTATTTTTCAATTATACCATTCAATTATATTTTTTCTGAAGTTTTCCCCTGAAAGCATAGAGTTATCTCCCTAGACCCGTTCTGATTGGCTGGCGCGGCGGTGACCGCATGCATTGACTGGAATTTCCATCTTCACGCCTAGAAAAAAGTGTGCATGTTCATTTCACGCTTCACGCGTGAAGTGTGCAGTGTGCAACGTGAACGCCGTTCTATGGCCCAGAGCAAGTCATGCTACGTTTGTCCACTTTTCTTTACACGCGTGTAGCGTGTAGTGTGCAGCATGCAGCGTGAACCTTCTATGGCCCAGCTGCCTAATGCAAATTGCTTCCTCCTCGGTATACAAGTGCACTTCCATGGCAGGAAAAAAAACTACATTTTGCCGGCTATGTAATTAATGCTATTCTCCTGAGAAATGCTGGCAAATGTTGACAAAAATTGCTACCAGTTTTTTTTTGTTGTTGCTGTGAACGAGCGAGTCGCCAGAGGTCCGTATCAGAGCGCGGGATTTGATGGAAACCGCACCTCAAAAAAATAATAGTAATTAGAAAAAATATGATTTATATAACAGACAGATGAGCACTGATACATGAATCCATGGGTTTAGAAGCTGAAGCTTTTACCTATCATCATTTCAATGCAAAAATCACTCGCTGCTAAACTTGGTCTACACAGACTGTGCACTGAACCCATGCTGGCGGCTCCCCAAGTGACGTCACGAATCTGGATCAGTATGGCTCCAGACTCCCTGGGGATTTTTCCAGACGTGTTTTGTTATTTTATTTTATTTTTTTCTACTGTAGACAGATGGCCTTGTGCAAAATTACTCTTCTGGATGAGTGTGTAAAGGGACATAGTTTCATATATTAAAAAAAAACAAAAAAACAAAAAAACACTAAATTGGTCCAGGATATGCACTTTAATGACGACTTGTCTAAAACCTTGTCTTTAGACTTTTTTTTTTATATAAATACGCATGTTCTAAAGGTGAACTGTATATACACTACTGTTCAAAAGTTTGGGGTCACTTTGAAATGTCCTTATTTTTGAAAGAAAAGCACTGTTCTTTTCAATGAAGAACACTTTAAACTAATCAGAAATCCACTCTATACATTGCTAATGTGCTAAATGACTATTCTAGCTGCAAATGTCTGGTTTTTGGTGCAATATCTCCATAGGTGTATAGAGGCCCATTTCCAGCAACTCTCACTCCAGTGTTCTAATGGTACAATGTGTTTGCTCATTGCCTCAGAAGGCTAATGGATGATTAGAAAACCCTTGTACAATCATGTTAGCACAGCTGAAAACAGTTGAGCTCTTTAGAGAAGCTATAAAACTGACCTTCCTTTGAGCAGATTGAGTTTCTGGAGCATCACATTTGTGGGGTCGATTAAATGCTCAAAATGGCCAGAAAAATGTCTTGACTATATTTTCTATTCATTTTACAACTTATGGTGGGAAATAAAAAAAAGTGTGACTTTTCATGGAAAACACAAAATGGTCTGGGTGACCCCAAACTTTTGAACGGTAGTGCTAAAGTCCAGAACGGCTCAGCTTAGTCAAGAGAAACAACATCAATCATTACTTTAAGACATGGCGTGTCTTTTAATTCATAAAAATAAAGAAAAAACAAAAACATGGAATTAAAAGGCATGTCCAAACGTGTCACTAGTACTGTAGAGTAAAACAGGCAGGTTTGAAATGTGTTGCTGTGAATGAGAATGAAGTTAAAGCCGAAGTGAACAGCACTCGGATGAGTTAGCTCGCCGCCATTTTGACCTCACCGTTGGCTGTTGTTGCTCCCGGGGGAAAAAGAAGCAGCAGCAGCAGCAGAAGAAGAAGAAGAATCCGGCGGGAGGACACTTGACTTTCTCCTCCAGCTCGCCTTTCTCTTCGGCCTCTCCGACTCCGCCACCTGCGCCTCAGCTACTTTCTCCATTCTAAACACACACTCGGGCTTTATTACACAAACAAAAACCCACTCAAGAAAAACATACAGCCTGTGTTTATGAAATGTGAATACAACCGGATATGGACGGCCAGGGTTTGAATATGGCGGAAACTTGAATTGTGACCAATAAGAGAGAGAATAGGGCGTGGTTGCTAAGATACCGGGTTAAAAGGGCGGGGTTATTGTGAAAGCTGTTGCTCAGCCGCCATTGTTATTCTAACTGACATTATGGTGTTTGTTCTGAGAAGTGACTGTGTTTTATTTGCTGGTAACTTCTACTGAACTTGCCAAGTTCTAACCAACAGCCTTTGTATTTGAATTTAAAAAAAAAAAAACACCCTGCTCATCTGGCCGCCATCTTACCACTCCCACAGCCTGTATTTGGCTTAGGGCAGCCTTTCTAATTTCATCTCATCTCATCTCATTATCTCTAGCCGCTTTATCCTGTTCTACAGGGTCGCAGGCAAGCTGGAGCCTATCCCAGCTGACTACGGGCGAAAGGCGGGGTACACCCTGGACAAGTCGCCAGGTCATCACAGGGCTGACACTTAGGCCAAGTTTACATTAGACCGTATCTGTCTCGTTTTCTTCGCGGATGCACTGTCCGTTTACATTAAAACGCCTGGAAACGCCGGGAAACAGGAATCCGCCAAGGTCCACGTATTCAATCTAGATCGTGTCTGGTCCGGTGCTGTGTAAACACTGAGAATACGCGGATACGCTGTGCTGAGCTCTAGCTGGCGTCGTCATTGGACAACGTCACTGTGACATCCACCTTCCTGATTCGCTGGCATTGGTCATGTGACGCGACTGCTGAAAAACGGCGCGGACTTCCGCCTTGTATTACCTTTCATTAAAGAGTATAAAAGGATGAAAATACTGCAAATACTGATGCAAATACTGCCCATTGTGTAGTTATGATTGTCTTTAGGCTTGCTATCCTTCCACTTCCAAGTGGTAAGTGATATGCGCTGGGATCACACACACAGCGGCTCAGTCCCGAATCACTGCTTGTGCACTTCACTCGCGCACTCTGTGAGCTGCGCAGGGCCGGAGTGCGCACCCTCCAGAGGGCACTCGCTGTTCAGGGCGGAGTGATTTGGAGCGCAGGATGCCTGCGGAGCCGAGCGTATCCGTGTATTGGTGTTGCTGTGTGCACGCGAATCGTGTATTGGTGTTGCTGTGTGCACGCGAATCGTGTATTGGCGTTGCTGTGTGCACGCGAATCGTGTATTGGCGTTGCTGTGTGTACACAAATCGTGTATTGGTGTTGCTATGTGCACACTAATCGTGTATTGGTGTTGCTGTGTGCACACTAATCGTTTTAAAAACGTTAATCTGATGATCCGCTGATACAGTCTAATGTAAACCCCACCATAGACACAGACAACCATTCACACTCACATTAACACCTACGGTCAATTTAGAGTCACCAGTTAACCTAACCTGCATGTCTTTGGACTGTCGGGGAAACCGGAGCACCCGGAGGAAACCCACGTGGACAACATGCAAACTCCGCACAGAAAGGCCCTCGCCAACCACGGGGCTCGAACCCGGACCTTCTTGCTGTGAGGCGACAGCACTAACCACTACACCACCGTGCCGCCCAAAATCATATATTCTAACATTGAAATAAATAAAATGAATTAAAATTCCAAAAAACGATAGTTACACTAATGCAGATCATCGCCGCCTCGTGCATCATCAAAATTTGTCTCACGGCCCCCTTTCCCAGGTCACAACGTCACTGCCAGGGTCAGCGTGACTGCGTTTATTTTATATGGGGGTGCCTTGAGAATTTGCATACTTCTGAAGGGTGCCGTGACTGAAAAAAGGTTGAGAAACGCTGCCTTAGGGTAGTATCTGACTGGGCTGCGACTAGTTAGAGACACAAGAATTGCGATAAAATATGCGAATTAGCGATAATTTTCACTTGGAATCACTCTGAATTGATATTCGCGTATTTTATGTGTCTCCAACTAGTCGCAGCCCAGTGAGATACACTCGCACTTCCAGTCTCACAGAAACTGACTCGAGAAGGGTTCGTGATGGCTTTGCGGCTATTTTGAGAGAAATTTTGTCGCACGAATTTTTTGAACATGTTCAGAATTTCAGCGACGAAGGAGCGACACTTTGCGACTCGTGCGAGGAAATTGAGAAGCCCCGCGAATGTTTCAAGACACATTTGAAACTCTCTCGTGAATGACATTCGCAATTTGTCGCAAGCTGTCGCAGCCCAGTGAGATACTGGCTTTATGTGTAAAACCATCATATCCAATCAAATTTGCGCCCCCCCCAAAAAAAAGTATCTCCTAACTTTTTACCGCTTTCATTACCAATTCTTTTTTTTTCGCAGTCCGGTTTCTATCAAATCGTGCGCTCTGATTGGCTCACGAGCAGTCCGGAATCCTACGATCTGGACCCTGGTTACGGACTTTTGGTGACTTGATCGTTCACAACAACAAACATGGTAGCAATTTTATGTCAGCATTTATTTTCACATTTCTCAGTATAATAGCATTAATTTTACAGCATGGATAGCAATAATGACAGTGTTCACAGCGAAAATTAGTTTTGCTACCCTGATGAAGACGAAATAAAAGAAAATATTTCAGGAGAAAGCCGAGTAGTAGGTTTGTTCTAAATAAACCGAAAGGTTTCCCTTTCGGGCGCTCTCATTTTCTGTTAGAATTTGGGAAAGAAAAAATATATATGAGTGATTCCACGCTTATGGGTACTGAAATGGGGACATGAACTTATTTTTAAAAATTCACCTAAAACCATTTCTTTTTTTACCATCAGGTCACAAAACAGGCGGCACGGTGGTGTACTGGTTAGTGCTGTCACCTCACAGCAAGAAGGTCCTGGGTTCGAGCCCCGGGGCCGGCGAGGGCCTTTCTGTGCGGAGTTTGCATGTTCTCCCCGTGTCCGCGTGGGTTTCCTCCGGGTGCTCCGGTTTCCCCCACAGTCCAAAGACATGCAGGTTAGGTTAACTGGTGACTCTAAATTGACTGTAGGTGTGAATGTGAGTGTGAATGGTTGTCTGTGTCTATGTGTCAGCCCTGTGATGACCTGGCGACTTGTCCAGGGTGTACCCCGCCTTTCGCCCATAGTCAGCTGGGATAGGCTCCAGCTTGCCTGCGACCCTGTAGAAGGATAAAGCGGCTAGAGATAATGAGAATGGGATGAGATGAGGTCACAAAACATGTAATCTTTAATGAATGATATGTTAAAAGATAACTTTAATTTTCTGAGATGTAATAAAAACATATTTATATGCCAAAGTCAGAACGTAACAGAAGTGTTGTGGACATATATATTCTCAATTTTAACAATGTAGAATTACTTTTTGAAACATAGGAAGGTGATGTTTTAGCAAATATAATTAATAAACATGTGTAGTAGAATAAACATACACATTCTTTCAATAAGATTAACATGGTATATAGCTAGATTGTAATTAATTTGTAACAGACGCGAGATGGACAATCGTAACAGAAGTAATGTAACAGACATTTTGGAACTCATAGGCTTGACTTTGGCATATAAATATGTTTTTATTACATCTCAGAAAATTAAAGTTAGCTTTTAACATATCATTCATTAAAGATTACATGTTTTGTGACCTGATGGTAAAAAAAAGAAATGGTTTTAGGTGAATTTTTAAAAATAAGTTCATGTCCCCATTTCAGTACCCATAAGCGTGGAATCACTCATATATATTATTTACCAGCTTAAAGTTGGTCCGTATCGTGAAATACCATGACCGAGGTCTTGAAAATACTGACCGAGGCCCTCGGTCAGTATTTTCAAGACCTCGGTCACGGTATTTCACGATACAGACCTCCCAGCTGGCAAATATGTATTTATTTTCTCACATTTCTCCCCATTCCTTACATATCTTTTATAGCACTCCCTTTCACTGTTATTGTTTTTTTTCTTTTCCAGTCCAATCTCTGATCGTTTTTTGAACGGCTCTTTTACTACTATAATTATTTCAAATGGAAGTTATTTCAGTTTGTCTTATATAGTGTATCTTTCTCTTTCGTATATTTCTTCTTATCTATCTATGATAACAACACAAAGGCTATACAATACTTCCTTTCTGTTTAGGACAGTTATTGAAACAGAATTCTTTTCTAATGTTATTTGCCATTTTCACTTCATTCTCACAGTCATGTCTTATTGGTCATGAATATTGTGAGAGTGAATTATGTGACCAATAAATACTGTTAAGACGTGACAATGGAGTGAAAATGGCAAATAACATGAGGAAAAAAACTCAGGAGATACTTCTCTTGGGTCAAATTTGATAGGAGACAATGGTTTAACACACGAACCAAATAGACGCGATGTGAGTGGTAAGATGGCGGCCAGATGGCTTCACTCGTCTCCACAGCAATGAAAATGCTTCTCTTGAAGGGGGGAAAAGAAGCAAATACACAGTATACTGCCATCTACTGGTGACAAATACAAACTGTTAGCTTCTCCAGAAAAAACAGACTGAACTCCATGACAGTTTCTATTTCATCTCATCTCATTATCTCTAGCCGCTTTATCCTGTTCTACAGGGTCGCAGGCAAGCTGGAGCCTATCCCAGCTGACTACAGGCGAGAGGCGGGATACACCCTGGACAAGTCACCAGGTCATCACAGGGCTGACACATAGACACAGACAACCATTCACACTCACATTCACACCTACGGTCAATTTAGAGTCACCAGTTAACCTAACCTGCATGTCTTTGGACTGTGGGGGAAACCGGAGCACCCGGAGGAAACCCACGCGGACACGGGGAGAACATGCAAACTCCGCACAGAAAGGCCCTCGCCGGCCATGGGGCTCGAACCCGGACCTTCTTGCTGTGAGGTGACAGCGCTGACCACTACACCACCGTGCTGCCCAGTTTCTATTTTTCCTGTGAAATTTTATTTAATTTTTCAACATTGAATTTAGGGCGGCACGGTGGTGTAGTGGTTAGCGCTGTCACCTCACAGCAAGAAGGTCCGGGTTCGAGCCCCGTGGCCGGCGAGGACCTTTCTGTGCGGAGTTTGCATGTTCTCCCCGTGTCCGCGTGGGTTTCCTCCGGGTGCTCCGGTTTCCCCCACAGTCCAAAGGCATGCAGGTTAGGTTAACTGGTGACTCTAAATTGACCGTAGGTGTGAATGTGAGTGTGAATGGTTGTCTGTGTCTATGTGTCAGCCCTGTGATGACCTGGCGACTTGTCCAGGGTGTACCCCGCCTTTCGCCCGTAGTCAGCTGGGATAGGCTCCAGCTTGCCTGCGACCCTGTAGAACAGGATAAAGCGGCTAGAGATGATGAGAATGAGAACATCGAATTTAAGAAAACATGCGTTTAAATGTTTAAGTTTGTGAATCTATCCCATCACAGGCAACAATATTTTATTTTAGTTTTTAGTACAGAATTGTCAAATACGCCAACTATGGTTGACTAGCAGTGATGCTAACCATAAACTTGAAGACTTTGGAAGAGATTCTGACTTTTCAAGCGATTATCTATGATTTTTCGAAAACTCAGGATCTTGCAGTGTCACAAGTGGCATGGCCCAAGACGAAAGATAGTACTAAACACGTTTTATTTTATTGGAACTTTAAGATGAGAAGAAGACTAACTTAAAACAGCTATCCTGGCCACATACTTGCTAATTCTACTGATTCACGCGGTAGTCTACTGATTTTCACAGGTGAATACCGCGTACCAATTTTAATTCGCATTGCAAAACAATTGGTGAACACGGTTGGATTTGCTCTTTTAACCTCGCTTCAGCTGTTTTCGACACGGAGGATACAAGTATACAGTGTCAAATAGTCACATTAAGTGAAGCCAAGAGGCAATGGAACGGCAAGATGATAACGATGTTGAATCAAAACTGTATCGCTCAATCGCGCCATTCTGTTGGTTCTCGCTAATCAGCAATGAGGTCACATGTTACAACTCCAATTCCAAAAAAGTTGGGACACTGGATGAAACATAAATAAAAACAGAATGTACAGTCATGGAAATCCTATATTTCATTCAGTCTTTTGTTGCCCCGTCCCAACTTTTCTGAAACACATTGCTGACATCAATTCAAAACAAAATGAGCATTATATCTTTCAAAAAACAATAAAAATTTCTCAGTTTCAACATTTGGTATGTTGTCTTTGTACTAATTTCAATGAAATATAGGGTTTTCATGATTTGCAAATTATCGCATTCTGTTTTTATTTACAGTTTACACAGCGTCCCAACTTTTTTGGAATTGGGGTTGTGGAGGAAATTGCGCTAGTATTTGTAAAAACTAAACATGCTTTGGTGATCACGGACAGTGGAAACTCAGAAGAAAAAAAGATTCGCTATGACAACAAGTTAAAGGTGATTTGGTCGTCAGATCATCCAACATCAAAGCATTGAGGCAAGTGAAAAGCATGCGTTTTGTGAAGTACTTCAGTCCGATTTCACAATTTTCTTCAAATATGGCACTCAGAATGCAGGAGAATGTGTCATTTTACACTTAAAAAAAAAATTCTGGGTGGGGATGAAGGACGCAACTGCATCACGCAGTCTGAGCTACCATTTCATTCTCAGGGGGTTGGCAAGTATGACTTGTATCAAAAAAATCAAGATGATTGGAGTGTGGGGGCGGCACGGTGGTGTAGTGGTTAGCACTGTCGCCTCACAGCAAGAAGGTTCTGGGTTTGAGCCCCGTGGCCAGCGAGGGCCTTTCTGTGCGGAGTTTGCATGTTCTCCCCGTGTCCGCGTGGGTTTCCTCCGGGTGCTCCGGTTTCCCCCACAGTCCAAAGACATGCAGGTTAGGTTAACTGGCGACTCTAAATTGACCGTAGGTGTGAATGTGAGTGTGAATGGTTGTCTATGTGTCAGCCCTGTGATGACCTGGCGACTTGTCCAGGGTGTACCCCGCCTTTCGCCCGTAGTCAGCTGGGATAGGCTCCAGCTTGCCTGCGACCCTGTAGAACAGGATAAAGCGGCTACAGATAATGGATGGATTGACGTGTGCTACAACTCCAGCAAAACTCATGATTTTGTTCCAATATTGGAAATTTGTCAACAACAGTGAAATCGTTTGAAAAGTAGTTTAGTGTACGACTGGCATAAGGACACTGATTTACTTAACAATTTACATTAAATCATCTTCAGTAACTACGGTACTCCATCCTGATCAGGTTTGTGTTGGAACACATAGTAATGTTATAATATTCACTGACAAGGTCACTTGAAGGTACAGCCCTTACGCCAAAAAAACTATTGATTTGAAGTAAATTATTCATTGAAAATAATGTATCTTACTGTAAGTGAATAAAGCTAGCACTGTTTCCTCACAGCTCCAGCGTCCCTTATGCAAATTTCACATGTTCTCCTCAGGTTCACCTCGCTTTCCTCTGGATTTTCAGGTTTCCTCCCACATTGAGGAACATTTCAGTCGGAGAATCCCTGTGTCCGAAATCACTCACTACTCACTATATAGTGGACTATATAGTGAGTTTGCCATTTTGTAGTGCTGTCCGAATGTACACTACCGTTCAAAAGTTTGGGGTCACTTTGAAATGTCCTTATTTTTGAAAGAAAAGCACTGTTCTTTTCAATGAAGATCACTTTAAACTAATCAGAAATCCACTCTATACATTGCTAATGTGGTAAATGACTATTCTAGCTGCAAATGTCTGGTTTTTGGTGCAATATCTCCATAGGTGTATAGAGGCCCATTTCCAGCAACTCTCACTCCAGTGTTCTAATGGTACAATGTGTTTGCTCATTGCCTCAGAAGGCTAATGGATGATTAGAAAACCCTTGTACAATCATGTTAGCACAGCTGAAAACAGTTGAGCTCTTTAGAGAAGCTATAAAACTGACCTTCCTTTGAGCAGATTGAGTTTCTGGAGCATCACATTTGTGGGGTCAATTAAATGCTCAAAATGGCCAGAAAAATGTCTTGACTAGATTTTCTATTCATTTTACAACTTATGGTGGTAAATAAAAGTGTGACTTTTCATGGAAAACACAAAATTGTCTGGGTGACCCCAAACTTTTGAACGGTAGTGTCTCATCTCATCTCATTATCTCTAGCCGCTTTATCCTGTTCTACAGGGTCGCAGGCAAGCTGGAGCCTATCCCAGCTGACTACGGGCGAAAGGCGGGGTACACCCTGGACAAGTCGCCAGGTCATCACAGGGCTGACACATAGACACAGACAACCATTCACACTCACATTCACACCTACGGTCAATTTAGAGTCGCCAGTTAACCTAATCTGCATGTCTTTGGACTGTGGGGGAAACCGGAGCACCCGGAGGAAACCCACGCGGACACGGGGAGAACATGCAAACTCCACACAGAAAGGCCCTCGCCGGCCACGGGGCTCGAACCCAGGACCTTCTTGCTGTGAGGCGACAGCGCTAACCACTACACCACCATGCCGCCCTGAACGGTAGTGTATAGTGAGAATTATTACACCCTACAGTGGTGCTTGAAAGTTTATGAATGCTTTAGAATTGTCTATATTTCTGCATAAATATGACCTAAAACACCATCAGATTTTCACACAAGTCCTAAAAGTAGATAAAGAGAACCCAGTTAAACAAATGAGACACAAATATTATACTTGGTCATTTATTTATTGAGGAAAATGATCCAATATTACATATCTGTGAGGGGCAAAAGTATGTGAGCCTTTGCTTTCAGTATCTGGTGTGACCCCTTTGTGCAGCAATAACTGCAACTAAACGTTTCCGGTAACTGTTGATCAGTCCTGCACACCGGCTTGGAGGAATTTCAAGTTCAAAGTGTTTGTCATACGCACAGTAAGGACATGTCCACTTGCATAATGAAATTCTTAGTTTGCTGTGCACCATGAATGCCAATTACAAATAAATAAATCGGCGGGAGAAGTAATACAAAGTAAAGGCAGTATAGTGCAAAAAGAAAAGCAAAAGCAACGAAAACACCCAGTGTAGTACAAAATAAAGGTTAAATGTAGTGCAAAATAGGTAGTGTAATAAATACAAAAATAAGGCAATGATCAGACGTAGCAGCAGAAGGGCAGTAATGTGTGAATGTGCAAACAAATGTAAACAGATGTAAACAGTCAAGGACAGTTTACAGGAAGGTAATCCGTGGTTATAGACTCCTGTCAGCTGTTCAGGAGTCTATGGACAGATGTCCTGACGTTTTCCTTTAGAATTCGCTGGTATAATTCAGAATTCATTGTTCCATCAATGATGGCAAGCTGTCCTGGCCCAGATGCAGCAAAACAGGCCCAAACCATGATACTACCACCACCATGTTTCACAGATGGGATAAGGTTCTTATGCTGGAATGCAGTGTTTTCCTTTCTCCAAACATAACGCTTCTCATTTCAGACTTTGATAGATCCCTGTTCTTTAAATAAAACAGGGTGCCCACTCACACCTGATTGTCATCGCATTGACTGAAAACACCTGACTCTAATTTCACCTTCAAATTAACTGCTAATCCTAGAGGTTCACATACTTTTGCCACTCACAGATATGTCTCATCTCATCTCATTATCTCTAGCCGCTTTATCCTGTTCTACAGGGTCGCAGGCAAGCTGGAGCCTATCCCAGCTGACTACGGGCGAAAGGCGGGGTACACCCTGGACAAGTCGCCAGGTCATCACAGGGCTGACACATAGACACAGACAACCATTCACACTCACATTCACACCTACGGTCAATTTAGAGCCACCAGTTAACCTAACCTGCATGTCTTTGGACTGTGGGGGAAACCGGAGCACCCGGAGGAAACCCACGTGGACACGGGGAGAACATGCAAACTCCGCACAGAAAGGCCCTCGCCGGCCGAACCCGGACCTTCTTGCTGTGAGGCGACAGCGCTAACCACTACACCACCGTGCTGCCCCCTCACAGATATGCAATACTGGATAATTTTCCTCAATAAATAAATGACCAAGTATAATATTTTTGTCTCATTTGTTTAACTGGGTTCTCTTTATCTACGTTTAGGACTTGTGTGAAAATCTGATGATGTTTTAGGTCACATTTATGCAGAAATATAGAAAATTCTAAAGGGTTCACAAACTTTCAAGCACCACTGTAGTAATTCCCTAGATAGTGAGTAGGGAGTAGTGAACGAGTGAGTGATTTCAGACACAGCCAATGTCTTTGTGTGCATGGTGCCATCCGGGGTGTTCCCATCCACCAGTGTTCCCAGGCTTGGCTCCGGATCCACCACAACTCTGTCCAGGATAAAAGCCGTTACTGTAGATGCCCATCATCCAACTTGTCCTCTCCTTTAAGCACCACAGCTTATATTCACCCAAGAAACAGGTCTGGCAGGCAATTTATTTCTCTTGGACACACACACACACACACACATGCTAGCACCTTACCAAAACGTTATTCAGTCTCTAAATATCATCAGCAAGGCAAAAGGGTTAAACAACAAATACTACTAATAATGTAACAGTAAGACAAACGACAAGGCAGAAACCACCATGACGCATTTCACTTTATTCCAACAGGACCGCCCAACCCACACACACTACGGATACTGTTTTGAAGAAAATAATTCATCATGAACATCATTTGAGCAAATAATAGCCTCCATTACAATATTACAAATATAAAACAGGAAGACATTATTATATTATCAAACATAATTGTACGTTTGACTCTGAACAGCTTAGGCTAATAAAGCATGAAGAATTCCCAGAAGGCATAACTCCGAACAAATGAGCTGCTCTCTAAAGATTTATTTCAGGACATTTAAACGTGCCCACTGGAATAACTGAGCTCTGCGTCAGCGCTCATGGTGAGGTTCCAATAAACTGTTTCGCCACAGCACAACGCTCCCTGGCATGCTGAGACACTGCTGGAGAGAATTTCATTAATATTCTCAGTTAAAAAGTCGATAAAAATGTTTAAAACGAAAATCCAATAATCCATTCAAGAACGAAGGATTGAAAAATCAGTCGTAAAGCCACTCTTCAATGCTGGGTTGGGGAAAAAAAAAAGATTTGTGAGGTTCGAAAGGCTTTGATTAAAAATATATATATTCTGCGAACAAAAGTCTAGCCAAGCTGCAACAGGATTTACAGATGTTTATAATATTATAATATTATAATACAGTCATCAAACATTGAACATGTCATCAATTATGGAGTCTGGAGTGCAAGCCGTTTTTTTTTTCTTCAGCCGAACAAAAGGTTCTATTATGAAGATTACCAACACATTCGTTTTTGTAAATACTTCAGAGTGTCATGGCTAAAAGTTAAAGCAGCCAGTGTGAAGATTATAAAGTTGTGTAGCCTATTTACCAAAATAGTTTGTGGACACCCGACCATCACACGCATATATTCTTGAGTTCAGATTTATTCCCCTTTTGCTGTTTATAATAACCTTAGTTCTTCCGAAAAGACTTTCCTCTATATTGTGGAGCGTGGCTGTGGGGATTTGTGCTCATTCAGCCACAAGCATATTAGTGAGGTCAGGCAATGTAATGTTGGGTGTAATCAGGCTCTAAGTTCATCCCAAAGGTGTTGAGTGGCGTTGAGGTCAAGACTCTGTGCAGGATACTCCAGTTCTTCTACTCCAACCTTGGCCAGTTATATCTTCATGGAGCTTGCTTTGTGCACAGGGGCACTGTCATGTTGGAACAGGTTTAGCCTTCTTAGTTCCATCCATCCATCCATCCATCCATCCATCCATCCATCCATAACCGCTTATCCTGTGCAGGGTCATGGGCAAGCTGGAGCCTATCCCAGCTGACTATGGGCGAGAGGCGGGGTACACCCTGGACAAGTCGCCAAATCATCGCAGGACTGACATATAGAGACAAACAACCATCCACACCTACGGTCAATTTAGAGCCACCAATTAGCCTAACCTGCATGTCTTTGGACTGTGGGGGAAACCGGAGGAACCCCATGCAGACACAGGGACAACATGCAAACTCATCTCATCTCATTATCTCTAGCTGCTTTATCCTTCTACAGGGTCGCAGGCAAGCTGGAGCCTATCCCAGCTGACTACGGGCGAAAGGCGGGGTACACCCTGGACAAGTCGCCAGGTCATCACAGGGCTGATACATAGACACAGACAACCATTCACACTCACATTCACACCTACGGTCAATTTAGAGCCACCAGTTAACCTAACCTGCATGTCTTTGGACTGTGGGGGAAACCAGAGCACCCGGAGGAAACCCACGCGGACACGGGGAGAACATGCAAACTCCACACAGAAAGGCCCCCATCGGCCACTTGGCTCGAACAGAGAACTTTCTTGCTGTGAGGCAACAGTGCTAACCACTACACCACCATGCCGCCCCCTCTTAGTTTCAGTGAAGGAAAACTGTAATACTACAGTGTCCAAAGACATTCCAGACAATTGCATGCTTCAAAATTTGTGGCAACAGTTTAAGGAAGGCCTACATATGGGAGCTCCATTAACAGTGAGGGAAAACATGCATAAAGAACTGGACTGTAGAGTGGGAAAAGCCTCGGCCGTGTTCAACCAGCTTGGCAAGATCTGGAGAAGTAAAAAAACTGACTCAAAACTAAGATGCGATTCTACAACAGCAATGTGATATCTACCCTCTTGTACGGCTGTGAGACTTGGCACATGAAGATCAGTCAAGAAAAGAAATGGGATGCTTTTGACAGCAAGTGTATCTGAAAAATCCTGGGCATCAAATGGAGCAACTTCAGCACAAATGAGGAAGTCAAATCTCGGACCAACCAGCAGCCAGCATCCACAATCATCTGTAAATGACGACTGAGCTGGCTGGGACATGTTGCTAGACTCCTGCCAACAAGACATGCCAGCCAAGTTTTACGATGGAATCCCCAGGGACAACGTCGGCGCAGACGTCCAAAAATGAACTGGCGCTAAACAACTGACAGAGACTTGCAAGTAGTCGGTAGAGGATGGGAAGACGCAATAACACTGGCTGCGGACCGAAAGTGCTGGACAAGTGTGACTGCCTCATGCTTCGCAAGATGCAGGAGTTTTTTTTAGTCTCTATATGGGTGTTATGACTAGGTGTCCAAAAACATTTGGTCATATCCTTGACTTGCAAGTGACCTCAAAGCAAAATAGAAACCCGGATGTCGGCCATGTTGGTGGAGATACAAATGCGGGGTCAAGCGACATTCCAAACAAAAAATAGTCATGCGTGCACAACTCTCTTTGTTTTTCTACTGCTTTAAGCGTTCTTTTAGCTCTGCCATATCTTTGTGCTGTATACGGTTGTGGTCACAGCAGTACTCGTGACTGTGGCACATTCCGATTTTTTTAGAATTCCGTCCGGGATTCGGAAAGAGGGCGAGGAAACTCTGAGGCTTAGTATGGAGAGGAGACGAGCACGGCTGAACAACATCGGCAGGGCTGATCTAACAGAGGCTAAAACCAAAACAGCTCGTGTTTGCAGTGATCATTTTATCTCAGGTGAGATTCAAAAGCTTTCTCGATAATATCGTGGAAGAATTTTATTTCGTGTTGCCAGAATTTTGCTATAAAATGAGCGTTCTCTTGTCGCGCTTCACTCGGTTGTTGTTATAATTTTAACACGCGTATTTACCATTTCGCTTCTAGGAGCGCCAGCAAAATTATACAACAGAAGCAATCCAGACTGGGCACCCACTCAGAAAATGGGCTATGTTTCGTCCAAGGTCGGACTTGATCCTACGGCAGCCGAACCAGATAGAACGCGATATCTGGGTACTCAAGGGTCTGTAGAAGCATCTTATCTTCAGAAAAATCAGACTTTTTAAAATAATATGGGTCCAAACCACACATATCTATCTTCTCTTTGTATTGAATCTTTGCTCATCTCATTATCTCTAGCTGCTTTATCCTGTTCTACAGGGTCGCAGGCAAGCTGGAGCCTATCCCAGCTGACTACGGGTGAAAGGCGGGGTACACCCTGGACAAGTCACCAGATCATCACAGGGCTGACACATAGACACAGACAACCATTCACACTCACATTCACACCTACGGTCAATTTAGAGTCACCAGTTAACCTAACCTGCATGTCTTTGGACTGTGGGGGAAACCGGAGCACCCGGAGGAAACCCACGCGGACACGGGGAGAACATGCAAACTCCACACAGAAAGGCCCTCACCTAGTCTGGTTAACACCAGACCATATCACAAGTGAAATATGGTCTGGAATCCGCCTACTGAATTTCTTGTAGGGGAGGTGTGGTTTACGATTGTCAATGGCCATTTATTGGACGTTGCGAATGTCTATCATTTGGCGTATACGTAGCCCATGGCCAATCATGGCAGTTGTACCCGGTGACGTAGTTAGAGCGACGAAGAAAGACTGTAACGCCAAACGCTGTTCTTTTTTTAAAACAAACTTTCGCTCTAAACTATTCAGAACAGTGTCTAAAGCTTGATTCGTATCGCTCGCCGCCATGTTAAATGTGATCCGTAAACAGTCCCAAATAAACTACAAGCTTCCGTTTGTCGAGTAGTACGCGTCACCGTCTTTCCACCCCTCCCCACTCTCTGATTGGCTCCCTAACTCAGGCGAGCCTTTAGACCATAGTTTCCATGCTGTCTTTTCAGATCAGAACAATCGTGCAAAGCAGCATGGGATTTCCCAGGCTAGCCCTCACCAGCCACGGGGTTCGAACCCAGACCTTCTTGCTGTGAGGCAACAGCGCTAACCACTACACCACTGTGCCGCCCCCGAATCTTTGCTCAAGCGTTCAAATCATGGTAATACTGAGAAAATTCAGCATCGTTTACAGACACGCTTTCAGCGGCTGCCATCCTAGGTGCTTTGAAGATCCACCATCATGGCGGACGCTCATGACGTAGCACATTTGGTTATAGTATACTTTTCATTCTGTATTTAGGCTAAAGAAAGAAAAGATGTTGGATGCCATTCTGCCTGTTTTGTACATTATCTGCATCACTATGTTAATTTAACTATAACCCCAGTAATATGAAGTGCACTTGGCAACAGATGAAAGTGAAATACAACATAATTTAAACAGACTTGCAAATATTTGAGTTGTTTCGAGTTCAAGTGTTTCATTTTGTAGCCAACTGGAAGAAATAAAGGTCCATAAAGCGGGTGGGAGAACGATAGACGAGCTCTCCCCCCCCACCCCCATTTTATAAAGTATCGTTATAGTATAGTATGGAAGTGTCTCATTTTGTCAACAGATTACCCATAATACCCTTTTGTCAGTGTTTTGGACTACGGGACGAATGTGACGAGATCCTCACCGCTTCATTCACAGTGAGTCATCTGGAGGTAAACATTTCAAACCCAAGTGGGATCAATAATACTAAATGTTTTAATTCATTATTTGGTCTGAGATTAATATCTTTTTTGATTGTGAAGGACATTTCAAACCGCTTTGTCAACAACCGCTGAGAAAGAAGAGCTTATGTTTGTTTAATCTTTCATAAGGGATCTGTTGTGAATAAGAATACGTATTTAATTTTCACCAGATGTCCGTGCACTCTCTGGCCTATCTGGAGAAACAAAACTTAAAAAAATAAATAAACAAAAATTGCAAAGGAAGCACGCAAGACTGAAAATGAAAAGGACAGAATATGAAATTAAATTACTGGAGCATGAATTGAAAATCGGCTCATGGATGTTTATTCTCTTACTGTGAATCATGCCAATTTATTAAAGCATGCCTTTTTTTTTTGGCAGGACACAAAATCAAAGTCAGAATAAGAAAACTGCAAACTACATGAAAAGTAATATGAAAGATCCTTGACAGCTACAAGCTTGATTGACATCTTTATTACAGATCAGAAAGTGTTGCCTTGAGCACTGCCTCAAACAGTTCAGCTGATGTTCAGGTGGTGAAATCACTTTGCTTCGTCTTTATTAAAGTGCTGATGACACGAACATGACTCTATGCAATTTCTTAAATAAACTATACAACATGGCAAACATGTTAGATTTCTGTTATAATTACGTGAAAAGAAGCTGTTGTTACGCAAATATCCAACTTTTAATTGCACAGCGCAAGAAAACTGGGTCCGTGGCTCGCGGCCATGTTGTGACGTCAGTGGAAGAACACGCTGCGGTTCACTGGCTGTTCTACTCTGGTTCTACTCAATGGAAATGGCGCATGAAAACGCCGGTGAACTCTCTAGTGCTAGCTCTTCCTCTTCTGGGAGTCTAGAATTGTGTTGATCTCTTCCGAATAGAATCTATGATAGCCTACCCTCTTTACCCTTTGCCTCTCGTTGCTAGGCGGCAGTTACATGAAAGCCGCAAGCTTTCACAAGCAAATACATGACTGATATCACGCCGACTTTATGATTACATTTATGATTATCATGTAGAATCTATAGCTCTACGGACCTTTATCTTATGTCGTTTCACAACACATGTTCTGACAGGAGGACTGTCTTTGGATCCGGCGTAGCTACTAGTAGACCCCCTCCGGAATACTGGCAGTGTTGCCAGATTGGGAGGTTTCCTGCCCAGTTGAGCGGTTTCAAGTGCATTTTGGTGGGTTTTGAACATATTTTGGACTGGAAAAGTTTTCCAGCCCAAAATATGTTCAAAACCCACCAAAATGCACTTGAAACCGCCCAACTGGGCGGGAAACCTCCCAATCTGGCAACACTGTGTAGGCACTGCTGATGGTAGTAACACACATTTGTGCTGAACTGAACACCCAAGAGATTCTTTTAAGCTGGGAAGGGTATCAAAACAATCCAAATCGAAGTGTTCAGAGCACAGGACGGATGTTGGTGAGGGCTCCCACTTGTCACGAGTGCGCCTGACTTGCTTCACCCACTTCGCATGCAGCTCGGGATCTCTGGGAAACTTGAATAAACTTACCCCATCCTTGTGGGCTTTGGAGCAAAAGCCGGCAACAGAACGCGAAGGCATAATAACTATATATATATAATAATGTATAATAATGTCTAATAAAAATACTAATAATGACAAACTGAACATCTGTCGCATCAACAACAAACTGGTAAGTTAGGAGGAAGGTTCTTTCGCTGACGTCATATAGCTCCTCCTCCTCTTTCGTCTCCTGGGTGCTGCAGCCCCGTCAAATTTGCCCAAATAGCCGCGTTTTTTATCATAACTTGTAAAATAGGCGCCTTCGTGAATTAATATATGGATCATCGGGAATTACTTTTTATGTTATAAAACATCACCAAAGATGTCAAAAACGTGTCATCAGCACTTTAAAGTAATCTACAGGATGTTTAAAACAATGGTAGTTTCGTGTCTTACAATGTCTTGCGAAAGTATTCATCCCCCTTGATTTTTGTCCTGTTTTGTTGCATTACAAGCTGGAATTAAAATGGATTTTGGGAGGGTTAGCACCATTTCATTTACACAACATGGCGACCACTTTAAAGGTGCACATTGTTGTGTGGTTTTTTTTTTTATTGTGACACAAACAATAATTAAGATGGGAAAAAAAATAACCCAGAAATTAGGAGTGTGCATAGGTATTCACCCCGAAAGTCAATACTTTGCATCAAAAGGTGGCGCTACAATTACAGCTGCAAGTCTCTTGGGGTATGTCTCTGTTAGCTTAGCACAACTAGCCACTGGGATTTTTGGCCATTCCTCAAGGCAAAACTGCTCCAACTCCTTCAAGTTAGATGGGTTGCGTTGGTGTACAGCAATCTTCAAGTTATGCCACAGATTCTCAATTGGATTGAGGTCTGGGCTTTGATTAGGCCATTCTAAGACATTTAAATGTTTCCCTTTAAACCACTCCACTGTGGCTTTAGCAGTATGTTTAGGGTCCTTGTCCTGCTGGAACATGAACCTTTGCCCCAGTCTCAAACCTCTGGCCGACTCAAACAGGTTTTCGTCCAGAATTGCCCTGTATTTAGTGTCATCCATCTTTCCTTTAGTCCTGACCAGCTTTCCTGTCCCTGCAGATGAAAAATATCCCCACAGCATGATGCTGCCACCACCATGCTTCACTGTAGGAATGGTCTTCTCAGGGTGTTGGGTTTGCACCACACATGGCATTTCCCATGATGGCCAAAAAGTTACATTTTTGTCTCATTTGACCAGAGGATCTTCTTCCATGTGTTTGGGGAGTCTGCCACATGCTGTTGGGCAAACTCCAAATGTGTTTTCTTAAGCAATGAATTTTTTTCTGGCCACTCTTCCATAAAGCCCTGCTTTGTGGAGTGTACAGCTTAAAGTGGTCCTATGGACTCCCATCTCCACTGTGGATCTTTGCAGCTCCTTCAGTGTTCTCTTTGGTGTCTTTGTTGCATCTCTGATTAATGCCCTCCTTGCCCGGTCTGTGAGTTTTGGTGGGCGGCCTTCTCTTGTCAGGTTTGTAGTGGTGCCATATTCTTTCCATTTTGCTATAATGGATTTAATGATGCTTCCTGGGATATTAAAAGTTTTGAATATTTTTTTATAACCCAACCCTGATCTATATTTCTCCACAACTTTGTGATGAATACTTTTGCAAGACACTGTTTACTGCTGAGCTTCACAATTAGTATTTTGCCAAAACTAGTAACATTCACAAACATGCCTAATATCCCAGTGCTGTTGAATTCATAATTCTGATTGGTCTCAATGTGTTGATTAATTTTCTAGACAGTCGTGCCGGCTTAAGGCTTACGTTAATGCACACCTTCTAATATATTAGCGTTTGATTGATTGATTGATTGTCTTTATTCGCAAGATAAAAAATACATTTCAAGCGTTACAAATAACAGTTAAAAATTAATAGGACAAAAAACGTCTGCGCTAGGCAAGAAATATACAAGTGGCTATTTACATATATCATACTCCCAAGTTATATCTAAAAATAAGCCTATTAAAATAGCAGTTCTTAAAACGTTCTGTGTTGGTGATAGGTCTTACAATATGTTTACTGCGGAGGCGCTGTGTTGAATATATAGAGTAAGGTGTAAGAAATCCATGAAGAGGATGCATATTTACACTTATCTTATCAAAGAGGCGCTGATCGTGATGTTGCAGTAATTCATGTATGTTATAAGGTATCGATGTGTAGCGCCTCTTGAAACACCTTCTCAAAAATTGCTGTACTACATTAACATCCGATGGACTAGCTCCGTAGACGGGCAGGCCATAGATAATCTTAGGCATAACGATGGCCTTAAAAAGATGGTCCACTTCCTCGAGTGTAACCCTCTTTACGGAGACTTCTAATCACATACAGGCATTTATTAGCCTCACTTAACTTAGACCCAATGTGTACACTAAATTTAGAATTTTCCTGAAAAGTTACAACTCATTCCCAAGCACTTGTATGGTGGACACGCCACATAAACAGATTTAAAACAGCTGTAAGGTGTTTAGCAGTTTGGAAGGAGTCTCCAGTATCAGTGCTATAATTTTAAGTTGTCCAAAAACAAGAAGGTCTTCAGGAAAGAGTGCTTCGTTCTTTGCAGTTTGCATTTTGTTCAAGCATTCAAGAAAAAAAGAGAGGACGTGATGCAATGACTTTATAGCTGCCGTAAGGTCAGTGATTAATATGAACCAAATAGTTTCATGTATGTACCACAGCATTCAACATATTTAAAAAACAACAACAACAACAAAAATGTATGGCATGGCTTTCTTAGTTTAATAAATAAAAGATTCATAGCATGTGCAGTCTGTTCTCAGAGAAGAAAAATACAGTTTATCTCTCTTATGACAGCGCTTTGTACATAATATTTTTCTGTCACACAAATGTCAGATGAAACCCTGAAACAAATTAAATCTACTGGGATACTGTAGGGGGGAGCGGGGAAACTTGAAACGGGGGAGACTTGGGACAGTTTTTATTCCCATAAATTACTTTCAACCAATCAGGTTTTAGATGACATCAGAAGTTAGATGTTGTCTCTTCGAGACTTCCTTTGGAGCCATGAAGCTGGACACTGCAATAAGGTTCGGGCAGCTAAATATTTTTCTCAACCAAAACTTCAGCGCCACCTCCACTCTGTGGTGTGATGTACGCTGGTGAACTGGGGATTTGTTAGGAATTAAAGTATGTAGCCGAGAGTTACCAGATATGGTATTATTTATTGAACTTATATTGTGGGGGAAGGGCAGCACGGTGGTGTAGTGGTTAGCGCTGTCGCCTCACAGCAAGAAGGTCCTGGGTTCGAGCCCCGGGGCCGGCGAGGGCCTTTCTGTGCGGAATTTGCATGTTCTCCCCGTGTCCGCGTGGGTTTCCTCCGGGTGCTCCGGTTTCCCCCACAGTCCAAAGACATGCAGGTTAGGTTAACTGGTGGCTCTAAATTGACCGTAGGTGTGAATGTGAGTGTGAATGGTTGTCTGTGTCTATGTGTCAGCCCTGTGATGACCTGGCGACTTGTCCAGGGTGTACCCCGCCTTTCACCCGTAGTTAGCTGGGATAGGCTCCAGCTCGCCTGCGACCCTGTAGAAGGATAAAGTGGCTAGAGATAATGAGATGAGATGAGATATTGTGGGGGAAAACTTTTAAGTATTTTCTTTTCTTCAGATGGGAAGAGTTGGGACAGTTCATCATGTATCAGGGTTTTCTTCCATCCATTATCCATAACCGCTTATCCTGTGCAGGGTCATGGGCAAGCTGGAGCCTATCCCAGTTGACTATGGGCGAGAGGCGGGGTACACCCTGGACAAGTCGCCAGATCATCGCAGGACTGATACATAGAGACACAACCATTCACACTCACGGTCAATTTAGTCACCAGTTAGCCTAACCTAGATGTCTTTGGATTGTGGGGGAAACCGGAGCACCCAGAGGAAACCCACATTGACACGGGGAGAACATGTAAACTCCACACAGAAAGGCCATCATCGGCCACTGGGCTCGAACCAAGGACCTTCTTGCTGTGAGGCAACAGTGCTAACCACTACACCAACTGTGCCGCCCCAGGGTTTTTCTTGTGGTTTACACGTATAAAATTGTTTAATTGTTTTTTTGTTAAAACTGTGGCCGGGCGGCATGGTGGTGTACGCTGTCGCCTCACAGCAAGAAGGTCCGGGTTCGAGCCCCGTGGCCGGCGAAGGCCTTTCTGTGCGGAGTTTGCATGTTCTCCCCGTGTCTGCGTGGGTTTCCTCCGGGTGCTCCGGTTTCCCCCACAGTCCAAAGACATGCAGGTTAGGTTAACTGGTGACTCTAAATTGAGCGTAGGTGTGAATGTGAGTGTGAATGGTTGTCTGTGTCTATGTGTCAGCCCTGTGATGACCTGGCGACTTGTCCAGGGTGTACCCCGCCTTTCGCCCGTAGTCAGCTGGGATAGGCTCCAGCTTGCCTGCGACCCTGTAGAACAGGATAAAGCGGCTACAGATAATGAGATGAGATGAGATGAAAACTGTGGGCGTGTCCCTGCATGAGGATTAAACTTATTTCATTCCTTCTTGAGAATGGAGCGGTTTTGTCTCGTCGGGTTTTGGGTAAACGGACATTTTGTCTCTCGCTGTACCAGCATTGTGTGTTCATACAGTTCATATGGTACAAGTTTTGATAATAAATAAAAATTAAGCATGTAGGATTAAGCTAGGTATTTTATTTTTGTTCCATGTCCCCCCCACTATGTCCCAAGTCTCCCAACATAATATCCCATGTCTCCCGTCATTGTCTTGTGTCTCCGTGCAAAAAAAAAACAACAGAAAAAGTGAGTCCTGAAGGCCGGTCTATGTGACAAGCTGAGAATCTAAATGTCGTGGTAAGAAGGGATAGTAAATACTCTCTAATGCAATATGAATTTCACACAACCTACAAAAGCTGAAACCTTGTCCCAAGTCTCCACACTCTCCCCTATACCCTATAACCCAGTTCAGTCATTTACAATACAATGAAGCTGCCATTTCATTCACACACAACCTAAGTGTAGGCGGACAGGTGGTTTAAGCAGGTTTAAACCTGAACATACACTCAATCAGATGAATCCATTCAGAGGAACCCAGGCACTGCTACTTCATCAGACAGGAAACTGAAGAGCTTGTCCCCAGGCATTATAACCGATTTCAAATGGTGCTAGAAGGTAGAAGAAACTCTAAGCACCAGAGGAAATCAGTCATCGTTTGGTGGGGTCAGTGTGGAAAGGAGAGG